>NC_085841.1:3631002-3931002 GCF_035594765.1 Anolis carolinensis
GTTGAACCGGCGAAAACCCCATGTTTTCGTCTTCATCTGTCACAATAGTACTAGGAACAGGACTACAAGGCCCATGAGGCATCATAATAACCTTACAGCTTCCACGCTTGGCTGCTTCCTGCCTGGGGGAAATCCTTTGTTTGGAGGTTTTGCTGGCCCTGTTTTCTCCCAACCTCACATGCTGTGAGGATGCCTGCCATAGATGTGGGCAAAACGTCAGGAGAGATTGTCCCAGGAACATGGCCATATAGCTCAGAAAACTCACAGAGTTTTGTTTGCTGTATGAATATCCTTTTTCTTTGTCCTCTTTGGTCTTTTTTTTTTTTTTTTTTTGCTTGCTGAAATGCAATAAAATATATTTTAAGTTCTTCCTAATGTTTTGATGGACTCTCTTTTATAGTGAATTCAGTCTATTGCAGGAAATGTGCTGCTTCCGTCAGAAGCCCTAACACATCTTTTGAAGGAAAAATTAATATAAAACTCTTGTCTTATTTTCATGGAAACAGAGTACAGGCAGTGCCCAAGTTAGGAACAAGATAGGTTCTGTAGGTTTGTTCTTAAATTAAATTTATTTGTAAGTTGGAACAGGTACATTTTTAAGTATAACTCCAGCCAGATATATAGATATATTAGCTTTCCATGGCATAGTGTGTTATTATCATCATCATCATCATCATCATCATCATCATATTCGGGTTGTTGTATGTTTTCCAGGCTGTATGGCCATGTTCCAGAAGTATTCCAGTCATTTCTAAGTCGGATGTTCATAACTGTAGTACATATCGCTGTGTATCATAATTTCAATACATAAGTTGGAAGAGATCGAACAGGACAGCTTTTAACCGGTCAGCAATGTTTAGGCCAATGATGGGCAACCTTTTGCACTTGGTGTGTCAAAATTCACCAAAAAAAACCTAGCATGACTTGGGTGGTGTGCCACTTTGAGAAAAAAAACCCATAATTTCACTATATATATATATATATATATATATATATATATATATATATATATATATATATAGTTTAAATAAAAAATATATATAATTGTAATATATAACTGTATTTAATAAATCAAAAACTATTTACTACCATTATTTCCATGTACAACAATCTATGGTACCTCGTGCAGTTTCCACGCTGATTTCTCTCTATTCTCGTTTCAATGTAGTCATGAATAATGAATAATATAATAATAATATAATAGTAACTAGCTGTGCCTGGCCACACGTTGCTGTGGCAAAGTATGGTGGTATGGGAAATAAAGTATTGAGGAATTGGTGGTAGTTAAGGTAAAGGGTAAAGGTTTTCCCCTGACATTAAGTCCATTATAAATGGGTTATATAGCTGTGTGGAAGGGCCTTGAGTCTACACTGCCATCTAATCCAGTTAAAATCAGATAATCTGTATTTTATAGGCAGTGTGGAAGAGGCCTAAGTGAGGCCTAACTCTGCCTGTCCCCTGGGCTGAGTGGGTTGCTAGGAGACCAAGTGGGCGGAGCTTAGCCTTCTAACTGGCAGCAATTGGATAAAAAACAATTATTCCTCTCCCTCTAATTAGGACTTTATTTTTGTTTTCTTTTTGTTGTATGAACGTAGAGGCATGGATGAGGGGTTGTGCTGCCAAGTTTAGTGTTTCTGGGATGTGTAGTTTTGTTGTTTTGTCCTAGGCCGAAATTTCATTACCCTTTTATATATAGAGACTAGCTGTGCCCGGCCACGCGTTGCTGTGGCAAAGTGGTGGTGGTATTGGTTAAAAATTGTGTATTTTTTATTTGATGTTATTTGTATTTTTTTATAAATTTTATTGTAAGTTATCTTTTTATTATATTTTATTATTTTCTTGTATTATTTTTAGTTATTTTCTGTTATAGTATTTTATTGTATTAATTTTTTAGTGTTTTTAATTATTTTTTAGTGTTTCTTATTATTTTTTATTGGGTTGCTAGGAGACCAAGTTGGAGGAGCTTAGCCTTCTAACTGGCAGCAATTGGATAAAAGCAATTATTCCTCTCTCTCTAATTAGGACTTTATTTTTCTTTTCTTTTTGTTGTATCAACCTAGAGGCGTGGATGATGGGTTCTGTTGTCAAATTTCGAGGTTGGGGGGCCTGTAGTTTTGTTGTTTTGTGGGTCGCCGTGATGCCATCACTCTTTTATATATAGAAATGTAATGTGCATAATTCCCATGGAGTAAACAACAAAACCACTGGACCGAACCACACCAAATTTGGCCACAAAATACATAGTCATCCAATCAATCTGCATGAGGCAGCATGTCAGCAAAAATGGCTAGGCATGTCAGTGCTGACACGCATGTCATAGGTTGGCCATCACTGTTTTAGGCAGATCCTCTTTTTTACTGATCTGCTCAACCCGGATTGCAACCAAGGAAGTTCATATTAGGGTGTGGGAAGAAGAGATTTGGAAGCCTGGATGGAAACTTGATGTGTCCATTTCATTATGAATGTCTTCTCCACCTTTCCAGCAATATAGCCACTTAATATGTGTGTTTGTTTTCTTTGCAGGGATATCCCCATGCCACTGGTCAGTTCCGGAGTGGAGCACGGGAATTTGAGAGAACTAGCTTTGGCCAGGATGAAAGACCTGGGAACGGAGGTATGTACACCATTCCCATGCTTCTGTATCTGGCATGGGCAAACTTGGGCCCTCCAGGTGTTTTGGACTTCAACTCCCACCATTCCTAACAGCCGATAGGCTGTTAGGAATGGTGGGAGTTGAAGTCCAAAACACCTGGAGGGCCCAAGTTTGCCCATGCCTGGAGTAGGACTTTAGAAGGCATCCTTTAGTTTATTCTATCTGTTTTTTCCCCTGGGAAATCTTGTCTTTTATCTTGTATTTCTCTCTCTCTCATTTTCTGTCTCTCCATCCCGCCTCCCACTCAACTTTCAAGCTGCTTAGCTCCAGAGTGGCTTATTACTCAAAATGGACCCTAAAAGCATCAACAAATTTGTAAAAGCAGGTGAAAACATTGCTCATTTGTAGAAATGCAAGATGAAAAAGCTTTCCATTGCATCAAAGAATATATCTATATATATAATTCAGCTACATCTTTGGAGAATGGAAGTGAGCAACGGGCTCATTTTGGTTGATTTTCAGTCCTTTTGTTATGTTGGTGTTGGAAGAACAGTAAGGAAATAAAATAGAGGGAATACATACTGTATATACTCGAGTATAAGCCTAGTTTTTCAGCCCTTTTTTCAGTCTGAAAAAGCCCCCCTCAGCTTATACTCGGGTGAGGGTCCTGGCTTATATTTGGGTCAGCTTATACTCCAGAATATATGGTACATTTATTATTTTTCTCTATTATTATTGGTATTATTACATTTATTATTTTTCTCTATTATTGTTGCTACTATTACATTTATTTTACTCTATTTTTATTATTATTAATACATTTATTATTTTACTGTGATCTTATTATTACATTTACTATTTTACTCTATTTATTATTACATGCATTTTTCCTGTATTTATTATTATTATATGTATTATTTTACTCTATTATTATTAAAAGGATACATAAGGGCATTTACATTGAAGAAGATGAGAATAATGACTGGATCAGAGTTGGACAATCTTATCTTAAATTTGAGTTTTATGTAAATATTCAAAAACATTTAACCTACTGATGCCTCAATTAATGTCATTTTATTGGTATCTATTTTTATTTCTGAAATTTACCACCCTCGGCTTATACTGGAGTCAATGTTTTCCCAGTTCTTTTGGTGCTAAAATTAGGTGCCTCGGCTTATATTCGGGTTGGCTTATACTCGAGTATATACGGTAGCTAGTTTGAGATGCTTTGTTTCCGTCAGGAAAATCACCACACAGTTGACACGACTGCTTTAAAAACACTGAACAATTTTGTTAAAACTTAAATGTTCCTGGTACTTTGGGAGCTATGAAGGAGAGACTTTATAGGCCACATTTTGGGTAAATATGGTCTATTGGCTGCACATTTCCACAACAACGATCTCAGGGTGCATCTACACTGTGGAATGAACGCATTTTGACAGTACTTTAATGGTCATGTTTCAATTCTATAGAGTCCTGGGAGTTGTAGTTTGACAAGCTCCTTCTCCTTCTTGGCCAAAGAAGTCTCCAAAGGAGAAATCCCTGGATTGTATGGTATTGAACCATAGCAGTTAAAGTTGTGCCAAACTGTATCAATTCTACAATGTAGATGCATTCCCCCAGTCTTGCCTGGACCAATGAATATTTGTAGGCAGACTCTAAGAATAAGTCAATGAAAATTCTCCCTGGACATTACTTCTGTGGCAGAGGAAAAGGTAGCAACAGAGAACAGGAATCATATGGAAATAACCAAGGTTTCTACCTCACATAAAATGAAGAGCATTTCAAGTCTTGTCCAAAACTGAGCCATATGGCAATAAAATGAAATAACCAGGTTATAGCTCAGCAAGCAACAGAGGATTTTTCTGATATGTTGAAGGATGAAGGGTTTGATGGGTTTCAAAGTGATGAATCCATCAGTTCTAGCAGAGAATTGCAGACACTTGAGGATGATGTTTTGCATTCCTTTGATCATCCTAGGCAACCAGGGAAAGTGAAACCAGTTCTCTTGGGAAACGGCCTTCAGCTGATGGGGAGTTTTCCCAAGAAGCCAGATTAGGTTTGAGAATGGAGGGGGTGAAAAACAGATTAATTAGATGTTCTGAAAGAATCCGTGAGACCTTGATTCCCAGGTGCGTTTGGCATGAGCTCATGGCTACTTGGTCGGGCTTAAACTAAGCGGTTTTGGCTTAACACCTCTCAGAGGAGACAATGTTGCTAAAGGATGGCTGTCCTGTCTGTATCAGCTTTCAAGTTCATGTTTCAAGTATTCTCAAGTTTCCTGTTCTGCTTCATGCCTTCTTTTCTTTGAAGGGTTTTTACCTTGGAAAAGTTCCTGTTGTCTTTTTCATGGATTTACATTTGAACAGAAAGAAAATCATGTTGAACGTTCTGGAGATCTTTTGACCATTTCATCCAAAACACATCCAGGATCTTTGTTTCTTCATCCTTCACTTAAGATCAGTTGCTGATCCTGAGAAGGCCCTCTTAAGCAGTAAACAAGTTCTGGATACATTCTACATTCATTCTGCAGTGTAGGCACATCCTCCGTCTTCTTTAGACTGAACTTCATAAGTTGCCTTTTTTCTGTTCTTACTAATACACTGCATTTCCCCTCTTTAATTTCCTCATTAAAGCTTTCCTCCCACATTTCAGAGCCACTTAGGAGTTTTGCCACACAACATTTAATTAGCCAGAGCACACCTCTCCAATTCTGTTGCCTTTCCACCATCGTTTGCAATGTTAGCAACTCTTTCAAATCAGATAGTGCCTTTCCTCATGAGATTCAAATGCCTGTTTCCTTCGTTTTTCCCTTCACTCTGTTTTAAATGCCATGTTCACATGCACAAACACACTCACACGTTTTTGGAAATGTATTATAGATGGATCACTGGACGTTTTTATTTTGAAGTCTCCCGTTTTCAAATTATCAGCTCAGGTCGATTCCGACTTAATTTTGAACTCGGGAGGAGGCAAAGCCAATGCTGTGCCTGTCTCTTTCTCTGTGTGATTGTTGTCTTTCTCTCTCGTTTTTTTCGCACTTAGTGCCGCGATGTGAGGACAAGAGAAGTCGGGATACAAGAAATTCATCACAAAGTGAGACCTTATCAGGTAGGTGGCTTATTCCTTCCCAGCGGGGTTCCATACATGTATGTGTGTGTACCATATAAAACATAATGTTTTTGTGAAGACAGAGACACACAGAGAGAAGCACTCATCCAAAGGAAGAAGATACACAAATTACATGAAAGAGAGAAAATGGAGGACGGCTTTAAGATTTTTTTTTTTGCATTTTGCAGACTTAAAATAATAACAACAATGTATTATTATTATTACTACTATTACTACTACTACGAGTATTACTACTACTTCTACAATGTAAACAAATTCCATGAAGGAGAGAAAGTGGTTGATTAAGATTTTTTTTTTTGCATTTTGCAATCTTTAAATAGAATAACAACAACAACAACACTTTATATTCACTTTATATCTATATATATAAAAGAGTGATGGAATCCTGACGACCGCCAAAACAACAAAACTACACATCCCAGAAACACTAAACTTGGCAGCACAACCCCTCATCCATGCCTCTACGTTCATACAACAAAAAGAAAACAAAAATAAAGTCCTAATTAGAGGGAGAGGAATAATTGTTTTTTATCCAATTGCTGCCAGTTAGAAGGCTAAGCTCCGCCCACTTGGTCTCCTAGCAACCCACTCAGCCCAGGGGACAGGCAGAGTTAGGCCTCACTTAGGCCTCTTCCACACTGCCTATAAAATACAGATTATCAGATTTTAACTGGATTAGATGGCAGTGTAGACTCAAGGCCCTTCCACACAGCTATATAACCCATTTATAATCTTATATATTATCTGCTTTAACTGGATTATCTGGACTCCACACCTTTACCCTTTACCTTAACTACCACCAGTTCCTCAATACTTTATTTCCCATACCACCATACTTCGCCACAGCAACGTGTGGCCAGGCACAGCTAGTTACAGTATAAACAGATACAAGGAAACATTCAATGTTAAAATACAATGAGACACAATACAAACAGAGGCAAAGGCTTCTCCTTTCATTTCCGGCTTTGGAAGCAATGCTCATCTCTGGTTCTGGGGGAGGTACTCTTCCCCATTTCCAAGCCAAGGAGCCTGTGTTGTCACCTCCTGGTTGTGTGGCTGGAAAGATTGCTTGGCATGTCTCTTTCCTTTTTCCGCCCAAGTGGTACCTATTGATCTACTCACATTTGCATGACACAGCAAACAAGATAGATATGCTGAATGTCGTATCACAAAATCACAAGTCGAACACTTCCCAAGTGTTTAGGACTATGTGATGTATCTGCGAATAATGCATGCAGATACCAGCAAGGTGGCCTTCTGCAGCTGACAGGTGTGGATTTTGTCAGCACCGATTGTGTTCAAGCGCAGGCCAAGGCCTTTAGGCACTGCACCCAGTTTGCCCATCACCACTGGGACCACCACTGGGACCACCTTGACTGGCTTATGCCAGAGTCTTTGTAGATCTTTAAATCCAGGAGCCCTGGTGGCAAAGTGCGTTAAAGCACTGAGCTGCTGAACTTGCAGACCAAAAGGTCCCAGGTTCAGATCCCGGGAGCGGAGTGAGCGCCCGCTGTTAGCTCCAGCTCCTGCCAACCTAGCAGTTTGAAAACATGCAATGTGAGTAGATCAATAGGTGTGAACGTAATGCGCTCCATGCAGTCATGTCGGCCACATGACCTTGGAGGTGTCTATGGACAACGGCAGCTCTTTGGCTTAGAAATGGAGATGAGCACCAACCCCCAGAGTCAGACATGACTGGACTTAACGTCAGGGGAAACCTTTACCTTAAATCCTCATATCGTATCAGCGTTTCCAGTTGTTTCTCCTCAATCCTGCTGTCCCCTGGCATTGCAACATCAACAATCCATACTTTGTCTTTTAACACAATCGTGAGGTCAGAAGTATTGTGCTCCCAAACCCTGTCTGTCTGAATTCGGAAGTCCCAGAGTAGCTTGACATGCTCTTTCTCTGTAACTTTTTCCGGCTTGTGATCCCACCAGTTCTTTGTCGCAGGCAGATGGTATTTGTGGCACATGTTCTAATGGATCATCTGAGCAATGGTGTTATGTCTCTGCTTGTAGTCTGTCTGTGCGATCTTCTTGCAGCAGCTGAGGATGTGATCTATTATGGGCAAAGCAATTAAAGAGGGATATTGACTGCCCAAGGCAGCTGGAGCACCGAAAACCAGCACAAAGACCAATAACAATATAATATCTTTATTAAAGCAAATAAAGTTCCAAAAGGAATTAAGCAGCAAAGTTGTAGAAGCAATTGACCTTTCAGAAAAGATCAAAGTTAGTCCAATAAGTAAAAGTCTTATGTCCAGTATTAGAGTTTAAAATCCAGAAACCGAAACACACTCGAACTCCGCCTGAGTTTGAGTGGGGAAAAGAGCAAGTAGCAAGAAGAGTTCTCTAGAATAAATGTCCAAAAACAGGGTTTCAGGGCAAGGCAGGAACTAGATGTTCTGGAGCTGAAACGCAGTCCAAACTTGGCAAGGAGGTAGACCAGCGCCTGGTCTACTCAAGAGTAAGCGCACCGTCAGGCTGCTTGGAATCCAGGAGCTGGAGACAATGATGTTTCTCAGTGAGATGTAAAGTTGTCACCGCAAAGGCAAGTTCTCAACACAACACTTTTATTCAAGTTCATAAGCTCCCCCAAACCAGGTGCCTAACTCCCTAAAACTTCCCAAGAGAACTGAGCTTGTTACAGTTATTACACCAGGTGTCTAACTCCCCAATTCTTCCCAAGAGAACTGGGCTTAAACATAGTCACCACGCTCTGCTAATCTGGCGCTTCTCTGGAGGCTCTGTCTGTTTGATCTGTCTGTATATACAAATGCCCTACGATCAAACGCTAAGTTTTCCTGAGAATCTGGGAGAGCTGGCATTGTTTCAAGGGCATCCTTAATTGACTCTGGCTCGGAGATGTCAACATGAGGCATCTAGAAGGGTGTCGAATCTTGCTGACTTGGGAGAAAACCCAAATCTTCTTCATCCTGGTCAAGAAAGGGCACAGGGTCCAGGGCCAAAGGTGCCCTAGGCATCACATTGACAAGCCAGAATGTGTCCTGAGAAGGGAGACCAAAATGATCAAAGGGCTGGAAGCCAAGAATCCCTTTGAGAAGTATCTTAAAGAGCTGTGTCTGTTTATCTTGCAGAAGAGAAGGTTGAGAAGAGCCATGAGAGCCATGTATAATTATGTGGAAGGATGTCATAAGGAAGAGGAAGCAGGCTGGTTTTCTGTGGCCCTGGAAACTAGTACTCAATGGAGTAATGGGTTCAAATCTCAAGAAAGGAGATTTCACCTGAACATTAGGAAGAACTTATTTGAACATTCCTCAGAGTCTGGTAGAGTCTCGTCTTCTGGAGGTTTTTAAGAAAATGCTGGATGGCCACTTGTTTGGAGAACTCAGATGGTGTTTTCCTGCTGGGCAAAAGGAGGTTAGACTGGATGGCCCTTGGTGTCTCCTCCAGTTCTATGATTCTCTGTGATTCAACATGCCTTGCTACTTCTGTGAGGAACATGACAAAGCAAAAGGTGGTAAAAGGGCTTTCTACCTCCTCAATGGGACACCCCTTCCAAGATATAAACCTGTTTCTCATGTCCCGTTCCCTCAGCCTTCTTTTTTCCAGGCTAAATATACATCTTCCTAGAATCATAGAATCATAGAATCATAGAATAGTAGAGTTGGAAGAGACCTCAAGGGCCATCTAGTCCAACCCCCCGCTAAGAAGCAGGAAATCGCATTCAAAGCACCCCCGACAGATGGCCATCCAGCCTCTGCTTAAAAGCCTCCAAAGAAGGAGCCTCCACCACAGTCCGGGGGAGAGAGTTCCACTGCCGAACAGCCCTCACAGTGAGGAAGTTCTTCCTGATGTTCAGGTGGAATCTCCTTTCCTGTAGTTTGAAGCCATTGTTCCGTGTCCTAGTCTGCAGGGCAGCAGAAAATAAGCTTGCTCCCTCCTCCCTATGACTTCCCCTCACATATTTGTACATGGCTATCATGTCTCCTCTCAGCCTTCTCTTCTGCAGGCTAAACATGCCCAGCTCTTTAAGCCGCTCCTCATAGGGCTTGTTCTCCAGACCCTTAATCATTTTAGTTGCCCTCCTCTGGACGCTTTCCAGCTTGTCAGCATCTCCCTTCATCTGCGGTGCCCAAAACTGGACACAGTATTCCAGGTGTGGTCTGACCAAGGCAGAATAGAGGGGGAGCATGACTTCCCTGGATCTAGACGTTATTCCCCTATTGATGCAGGCCAAAATCCCATTGGCTTTTTTAGCTGCCGCATCACATTGTAGGCTCATGTTTAACTTGTTGTCCACGAGGACTCCAAGATCTTTTTCGCACACACTGCTGTCAAGCTGTCCTAAGCTTTTGCTCAGAGGGCTTGGCATGCAGACCTTTAGCCATTCTAGTTGTCCCAGCTGGTCAGTATCCTTGAATTGTGAATCTCAGAACGGGACGCAATATTATTCCCGTTGAGGTCTGACTAAAGCAGAACAAAGTGGACCTCTTAGTATCTACCTCTTAGTGCATCCTTGGTACCTGGTAATTGTTTACTGAACGTTTTCTCAACTCAGAATTCAGCCACTGCCCAAATAGTTTATGCCAGACACTGGAAAGAAAGCATTATTCTATCTGTAAGCGAATGGGCTTCAGTGTGAATCCAATAACAGCGCCTTCGACTCTTATTTGACACTGCTAAGAATCTTATCTCCAGTGAGACAGGCTTTGTAAAATCGTTTCGCGCCCTTCTCTTCCCCATCTAAAGCAATTGTAAAATAGGTTTCCATCACTCTCAAGCTTGAACAGTTTTTATCGCTCCGATTATTGCTGCCCGGTGACTTTCACGGCTCTGTGTTTTCTCTTGGGGGAACAGGTGGAACTCATCCGGAGAGATTACGTGGCCAACAGCGGCTGGGAGACCTTCTTGTCTTATGAGGACCCCGAGCAAGACATCCTGATTGGCCTCCTGCGCCTGCGCAAGTGTTCGGAGGAGACCTTCCGAGCGGAGCTGAAGGCGGGCGTCTCCATCGTCCGGGAGCTCCATGTCTACGGCAGCGTGGTCCCCGTCAGCAGCCGGGACCCTTCCAAATTCCAGCATCAGGTAGTACCGGTGTTGTGTGCCATCAAGTCCTTTCCCACGTCGACCCAAATAGTTTCCTTGGCTGATTCATTTGCCTTTCTCTGAGGCTGAGAGTGTGACTCACCCATAAGCATCCTATAGAACAGTTTGCCCATGCCTGCTGTAGAATGATAGACTCATACAGTCCTCGGGTTGAAAGAGACCCCCAAAGGTCATCGAGTCCTTTTTGTCATGACAGAAGGGCACAATCAAAACCCTCCCAATTTGTTATGTGATTCAGCTCAGGCATGGGCAAGCTTCGGCCCTCCCTCCAGGTGTTTTGGACTTCAACTCAGTTAGGAAATTGTTAAATTGAGACTCACTCACCTCCAGGTCTCAATTTACCTCTCTCCGAGGATCTGGCGATCTGTTTAGTCGCACAGAAATAAATCCAGACTTGCCAGATGTCAACTGAAACCAGCGGCTTATACTTTATTGCAGTTCTGTACAATATTTACATAGTTTGCTGGAGCTTAGCAGTTGTGCATCCGACCTTTTTCAAACACCGCATGGGAAGCACTGTGTCACCTCCCACATTCCACAGCATGATGAATGTCCTGTCATTTATTTATTTACAGTATTTATATTCCGCCCTTCTCACCCCGAAGGGGACTCGGGGCGGATCACATTATGTACATATAGGGCAAACATTCAATGCCCATAAACACATTGAACCAAGACAGAGACAGACAGATGCAGAGGCAATTTAACCTTCTCCTGAGGGGATGTTCGATTCTGGCCACAGGGGGGAGCAGCTGCTTCATCATCCACTCTGATGGCACTTCCTCATTCCAATGTCGTAAATTAGTTAAACTTGCCTCCCCACTTTTATAAGTGGTACTTTATTTCCTACTTGATAGATGCAACTATCTTTCGGGTTGCTAGGTCAGCAATGAGCAGGGGCTATTATTTATTTATTTTTTTAATTGACGGGTGCTCACCCCGTCACGGGCTGGCCTCGAACTCATGACCTCATGGTCAGAGTGATTTATTGCAGCAGGCTGCTCTCCAGCCTGCGCCACATGTTATGTATCATGGAAGTCTTCAACTGTTTCCCTCTAGCCATAACTCTCTACTCTATACATTTAACTCTTGCATTATTGGATTACTGGATTACATGCTGCATTACAGACATGCATTACAGATAGACACACACTGTCAGTTAGCTTTAAACTATAAGTACAAATTTCAAACTACTCCAAAACAATACATTCACAAACTCCCACGATTCCTAACAGCTAGTGGGTGATTATGTCGCTCTTGGCTAGTTGTACTTCTTCGCCATGTTTTCGGCGAATCTGCATGTCTCGTGAATACTTTTCCAGCTGAGGAATCCTCTGTTGAGACTCAGCTACATCCTGCACACGTTTCTAGTCCTCACCAAGGAAATAGAAAGGCAGATGAGTTTGTTGGCAGGGAAAGCCCTTCCCCGTTGTCCTCTTTGTCTGCCTCTTTCTCTATTTTCCTCTTCTATTTCTGTTTGTTAGCCTGGTACTTCTCAGGAACATGCCTCTTGTAATCCAAAGTTTCCATATTTCATGGAAATATGGATTCGCCATTTTGTCCTCCTCCTGTGAGCATGGAGAGAGGAAAGATGTCTGCAGAGAGACAGATAGTTAGAGAGCTAGGACCTAACTTTCCTTGATAGAAGTGTAAAATCTTTCTTAACTTTTAAAGCTTGACTCTGCTCCTGTAATGGCTAAAGCTCATTTGCTCTATTGCTGCGCTGAAGAAGCTTCTGATTTGCTAAACCACTGCTGCTGCTGTTGCTTTACATTAGAAATAAGAAGGAATGATGAATACAAAGTCCGTATGATGAGCGTAACATAATAAGTAATTTCAGTTGGATGGACAGGAGTCAATATTTGATAAAGTTGCTTGTTGTCTTCTGTTCATCTCGCTTATCTGGTCAAAGTTGTATGTAGTTCAACACGCAAACAAGTGCACCATGCTGGCTGGCTGTTGGAGAGATAATTTAGCACGGAAGTCTTGTAAATGAGACATTTGATGTGAATCTGTGCCTCTCATCTGGCTCTCTCCTTTGTGTTAGGATTCTTAGGTGTCAGTTCCTGTTTGCATGAACAGTAATCCTTAAAATACTATTAGCAGAGGAATGATTTGACAACTTAAGAAAAGGCGAGAGAACCCACCATAATCATCTTTGTCCTTGTCATCAATCTGTTTGCTTTAAACCATTTTCCCCACATAATAGCCTTCCAAAAGGCTTGCAATAAGCACAGGGATTGAGAAAGAGTGGAAACAATTCCAAAAAAAAAAACCCCACAATTGTGCCAGTAGCTTAATGCCTAATCTAATGTTAAACAAGGGAGCATTAAATAAAATGCAGATAAACTAACTTGAGGTGGGAGTCTGGGGCCCTATCAACACTGCCATACAGTACAATTCCAGAATGCAGTTTAACTGCATTGAACTGGATTATATGAGTCAACACTGCCATATAATGAAGTTCACGGCAGATAATAATAATATACTTAAATAATGAAAAAGTCTCAAAAGCAAGCTCAATGGAGGCAACACCACCAAGACCATAAACACCTGGGCCATACCTGTCATAAGATATACAGCTGGCATTATAAATTGGATGTAGGCGGAATTGGACAATTTGGACAAAAAAACAAGAAAGCTCATGACCATTCATCATTCACTGCATCCTCGCAGTGATGTTGACCGACTATATCTGCCTAGAAGCTCTGGTGGCAGAGGACTCTTGCAAGTAAAACAAGCAGCCAAAGAGGAAGAACATGCCTTGGCAAAATAAGTAAAGCAAAGTGAAGAACCTGCTTTGATTGAAGTCAAAAATCAGAAACTCCTCAAAGTACAGCAGACAAAAATCAATACAAGAAAACTGCACTACAAACTAGCGCTGACAGCTGGCACAACAAATCATTGCAGGGGCATTTCCTTGACAAAATTGAAGGAAAGGTTGACAAGGAGAAGACCTGGCTCTGGCTCATGAATGGGACACTGAAGAAGGAGACAGAAGGCCTGATCCTTGCAACCCAGGAGCAAGACATCAGGACAAAGGGAATTCAGGCCAAGATCAAAAAATCAGCTGATGACCCAAAATGCAGGCTGTGCAAGGAAGCTGACGAAACCATGGATCATATCCTCAGCTGCACAGACAGACTACAAACAGAGGCACAACTATGTGGCCCAAATGATCCATTGGAACTTATGCCTTAAGTACCACCTCCCAGCAGTAAAGAACTGGTGGGGTCACAAACCTGCAAAGGTAGTGGAAAATGAACATGCAAAAATACTGTGAGCTTCCGAATCCAGACTGACAAAATTTTGGAACTCAACACACCAGACCTCAAGGTTGTGGAAAAGAAAAAGGTTTGGATCATTGATGTTGCCATCCCACGTGACAGTCGCATTGACGAAAAACAACAGGAAAAACTCAGCCGCTATCAGGATCTCAAGATTGAACTTCAAAGACTCTGGCAGAAACCAGTGCAGGTGGTCCCGGTGGTGATCGGCACACTGGGTGCCGTGCCAAAAAATCTCAGCCGGCATTTGGAAACAATAGACATTGACAAAATTGCGATCTGCCAACTGCAAAAGGCCACCCTGCTGGGATCTGCACGCATCATCCGAAAATACATCACACAGTCCTAGACACTTGGGAAGTGTTCGACTTGTGATTTTGTGAAACGAAATCCAGCATATCTATCTTGTTTGCTGTGTCATACAATGTTGTTGTGTCAATAATAATAATAATAATAATAATAATAATAATAATAATAATAATAATTTCTGTGGACGAGAAGGCTCCTCTTTGCTTTCCTGCACTTGCCCATTGTCAAAGAAATTGGACTCTTTGTTGCCCTCTTGCTTGGCTTCCTCAGAGAGCATGTTTGCATTTAGGGGAAAAAATTACTTTGCCTCGTCCCTTGGCTTTCAAAGTCTGCTGGCTAAAATGAGCTAATTTGTAATTTCTAATTGCAAAGTCCACTGGCCCAGAATGACCCATTTGCAATTTATCTTTGCAAAGCCCATTGATTGAAATGATTAAAATGTAATTGATAATTAGTAAGGCCCAAAAGCTTGTCTCAAATCTTGAAAAAAATCTAACCATATCCAAGACAGAAAGAACGAGGGAAAGGGAAAGGATGGTTGGGATGAAAACAGAACCTAAATAGAGTTATCAGAGTAATGCATTTGGGGACTTTCATCCCCGGCACATTTTGCAACCGCAAGTAAGAGGAGCAGCCATCTGCTCAAGTGAGTGGTGAAGAGTCCCTTGTTGCTTCGTACAGAACGGAGATTCATTCGGTCTTGGACATTTTTATTTCTGTGTTAAGCTTCATTATCTGGCCTGTTTACTCCGCTGCTGAAATTTGCCTCAATGTTGTTATTTGCCTTTATGTTGACTTCAAATCATGGGAACATTATGAATGAACGACCCGGCATGGGGTAATGAACTATCCTACCATCTTCCACTTTACTAGGCATTATTATCTTTTCTAGAAAGCCCATAATTTCACGATATGACCATAGTACAATAGCCTCAGGCCCCATCTACACAGGGACCGGGTTTAACCCAGAGTGCTAAACCGCTAAGCTGTAGGAAAAAAAACCCTGCCGATCCAAACGTTGACAGTTCAAGCCCGAGTTGGGCTGAGCACCCACCGTCAGCCCCAGCTCCCCGCCCACTTAGCAGATCGAAAACAGAAATGTGAGTAGATAAATAGGTACTGTTTTAAGCGGAGAGGTAATAAAAGAAACCTGTAAAGACATGCCGGTGATTCGATCGGGAGGACATCTAAGGACGACAAAGCTCCTCGGCATGGAAGATGGAGCAACAGCAACCCCCCCCCCCCCCCCCCCCCCGCCCGAGCCAGAGTCGAGCATAGCCTTCAGATGCCGGAAATGGAAAAGATGGGAAAAGCCTTTGTCTCTGTTTATGTATTGTCTGTCCTTGTTAACTGTATAACAGCATTGAATGTTTGGCGTATATGTGTTCTGTAATCCACCCAGAGTCCCCTCGGGGAGATAGAGCGGAATATAAATAAAGTATATTGATACAAAGACATTGTATGACACAGCAAACGAGATGTTCATGCTGGATTTCGTACCACAAAATCACAAGTCGAACACAAGCATTTAGGACTGTGTGATGTATTTTCGGATGATATGTGCAAATCCCAGTCAGGTGGCCTTTTGCAGTTGGCAGATCGTGATTTTGTCAATGTTTATTGTCTCCAAATGCCAGCTGAGATCTTTGGGCACGGCACTCAGTGTGCCGATCACCACCGGGAAGACCTGTATTGGTTTATACCAGAGCCTTTGCAGTTCGATCTTGAGGTCCTGATAGCGGCTGAGTTTTTCCCGTTGTTTTTCATCAATGCGACTGTCACCTAGGATGGCAACATCAATAATCCAAACTTTTTTCTTTTCCACAACCTTGAGGTCTGGTGTGTTGTGTTCCAAAACTTTGTCAGTCTGGATTTGGAAGTCCCACAGTATTTTTGCGTGTTCATTTCCCACTACCTTTGCAGGTTTGTGATCCCACCAGTTCTTTACTGCTGGGAGGTGGTACTTGTGGCATAAGTTCCAATTGATCATTTGGGCCACATAGTTGTGCCTCTGTTTGTAGTCCGTCCGTGCAATTTTCTTACAGCAGGTGAAGATATGATCAATAGTTTTGTCAGTTTCCTTGCACAGTCTGCATTTTGGGTCACTGGCTCATTTTTCGATCTTGGCCTTTATTGCATTTGTTCTGATGGCTTGCTCCTGGGCTGCAAGAATCAGGCCTCCTGTCTCCTTCAGTGTTACATTGGTGAGCCTAACCAGGTCTTCTCCTGATCAACCTTTCCTTCAATTTTGTCAAGGAAATGCCCCTGCAATGTTTTGTTGTGCCAGCTGTCAGCGCTAGTTTGTAGTGCAGTTTTCTTGTATTGATTTTTGTCTGCTCTGCTTTGAGGAGTTTCTGATTGTTGACTTCAATCAAAGCAGGTTCTTCCCTTTCCTTTACATATTTTGCCAAACATGTTCTTCCTCTTTGGCTGCTTGTTTTACTTGCAAGAGTCCTCTGCCACCAGATCTTCTAGGCAGATATAATCAGTCAACATCACTGTGAGGATGCAGTGAATGATGAATGGTCATGAGCTTTCTTGTTTTTCTCTCCAAATTGTCCAATTCCACCTGCATCCAATGTATAATGCCAGCCGTATATCTTATGACAAGTATGGCCCAGTGTTTATGGCCTTGATGGTGTTGCCTCCATTGAGCTTGCTTTTGAGACTTTTTCATTATTTAAGTATATTATTATTATTATTTTATTATGACACAGCAAACAAGATAGACATGATGGATTTCATATCACAAAATCACAAGTCAAACACTTCCCAAGTGTCTAGGACTGTGTGATGTATTTTCAGATGCAGTCAAAGAAGAAGAACATGCCCTGGCAGAATATGTAAAGCAAAGTGAAGAACCTGCTTTGATGATGATGATGATGATGATGATTTTATTTTCCAACTGTCATACTGGAACAACAATGATTTTTTAGTTTAACTATAACAGTTTTTGGCAGTTCTTTGTTAGAATATTACCAATGTCAGTGGCTTCTAACCTAGTGATTTTATTCAAAGTGTTTAATGCCAGTGCTAATGCTCTTTGCTTTTGCTTTTTGGTGTGTTTCTTTGCCAAGTACTTTTGCATTTTTATATCGTCATTTGTTCAGATTTTTTTCTTCTTTTTTATATAAATATGGACATTTTAGCTTTAAAAAAAAGAAAGAAAGATGACCCAATGGCTATCTGTGGAATATCCTTACAGAGCCTTGAGACAAAGTTGATGCCCAGAAGTCTTTTGGTAGGAGAGATTCAAACAGAGCAAAAAGTCCCTGGCTTACATAGCAGTAGCTTTTCAAAAGAAATAACCCACTTCAAGATCAGTAAGGAACACATTAACAACAGGAATTTCAAGCCAGGTTGAGGAAGTGTCCGAAATCTATATACGAGGGTTGAATGAAAAGTAATGCCTCCGCCTTCGTAACTCCTCAACAGGTGGCAGTCCTGGTCTGCGGCAGGTCCTGGCTTGTTCAGTAGACTCTCCTCTACAGTTCCATTTGGCGGGAAGCCTAAGCATTGAATGGTTGTGTTGTTAAAGTGCCAAGTATGGAACCCTGCACAGACGGTCAGTCAACTCCTCTCGCGTTATGAGAATGAAGGTGACATCTTCTCCTTTGGGGTGACACCTTCTGCTGTCAAGAATTCAATGACTGCACATTGCTTATTTGCATTGACCAACCGTCTGCACAGGGCTCCATACTTCACACTTTAACAACACAACCGTTCAATGCTAAGGCTTCCCGCCAAATGCAAACAGGGAAATTCCAGACAGGAAACAATCAGGGAAACGTAAAAAAAGGAAAGTATGGTATATAGTATGTAAGTACTGTAGGTGATGTAATATTATCGTCTATATAAACAACTTTTAGTGGCATTTGTTATACAAGCTGCAAACGAAGGGAATTATGGTGTCATATTTAACATCAATATAAACTGGGTTTGGCTAGAAACAGTGGTAGATCATAGCTCCGTCCCTATGGAATCTCTTACGTTTACTAGTAGTGTATATTGCAATGAATAATTTACTCAAGGTATCCACTATTTGTATTCTCATTCACTACATTAGTGTAATTCTTAACACAAAGGAATACACTTAGCAACACTTGCAAAAGTATTACAGAAAAACTATTCCTATTTATGGTTTAAGTACCAATATTGTCAAATAGAAATAAAAACCAAACAAAGTCTTATAGTTGACTTGATAACAATCAAAATTGCAGTCTCAGCATTGAATCGAGTCAAATAAACAGTTCTTAACATGCAGATGTACAATAAGGTAACCCTTCACATAAGCCTTAACATAAAGCTATTGTAGTCTCTAGTTTGATTTCAATCTTGTCAACTCGAGTAAATGAAAAATATGCAGAATCTACTGCCCTCTTGATAGTGTTCTCAAGTGTTGCTGGAGCGTGGAAAAAGAATTTTCAGTAATTAATATAACATTTGTATAAGTTCTTCTTAGAGTAGCTCCTGGATACCAATCATCTAACAATATCTTTAGGGTTAGATGAATAGGTCGTTGTTTCTAGGTGTTGATACCAATCCGTTGTAGGGTATCTGGGATGGCCAAGTGATCTGTGGAGCCGGGGATGGTTACGGCTGGTTTCCCGATATAGGCCAGTTTCGTTGCTTCTTCAGGTAGACTAGTGAGGAAACAATCAGGGCCAGCTAACACCTCCCAACAAAGGATTCCCCCAGGAGGAATAAGCCAGGCTTTGAAGCTGCAGGAGAAGTACCTTAATCGGATCGTTTTGCCATGTTTTCCCTCTATGCATGTAATTTCTGGCGTAAAGCAGACTTGGAGCTTTTTAGCCCAGATGGAGAATTGTTCAGCAACTTTTATACGCCTCCAGCTCTGATGTTTTCAGGTTAACACTTCATTATGCGGCAAGTGCATTAGGATGCAACTTGAGTTTGATAGTAATGACCCCAGGCAACGAAGGAGTGGTGAGTAAAAGGACGGACGTAAAATGAAGGGTTGCCTCCTGAAAGTGAAATTTCAAAGCCGGGCGAAGTGGTTGACGCAGGTGGAGGAGGAAAAATCAATTGAAGAGAGGCCGGCGTTGGTTCGCAAATTGAAATAGGGTGGGAACGGAGGCGCAAGCGAGCGCATGACGTACGGGTGGGGGCACTCAGAACTTTTTCTAGCATTGCTTTCCAAAGCAATCTCCTCCAAAAAGAGGATCAAAGGCATGCGAAGAACCACAAGGGCCACCTGTAGTCCAGACCTCTCCCAACAATCTGGATTTTCATCTGAACTCTAAAGGAGCTGTGCGAGGTCTATGGCCGTCTCCCACAATTCTTACTATAATTTGATACACAACAAGATGAGTACACAGCAAACAGGATCACTATGCTGGCTGTTGTGTTGGCTCACACGTCGGACACTTCCCAAGTGTCTAGGGCTATATGATGTATCGATGAATAATACATGCAGATCCAAGTAGGGTGGCCTTTTGCAGATGAGGTGATAATTTTGACAGCACCAATTGTGTTTAAGTGCTGGCCAAGGTTAAGCAGCTGAGGGGGAAAAGGAAAGGGCCCGAGGCTGTTAGGAATTGTGGGAGTTGAAGTCCAAAACACCTGGAGGGCCCAAGTTTTAGAGACTGGATGCCCTTTGTCATTTGGGTTGTCTTTAGCTCTCCTTCAGCTCTAGCTCAAGTTTGAATGTTCTTTTTAATAATAATAATAATAATAATAATAATAATAATAATAATAATAATAATCCCCCCCCCCCGCAGTTGCCACCTTGACGTGGTGGGGGGGGGGGCTTAGCTGCTCCAATGATGACTGAGGGCTGTGCTGGCGGTAGTGTAACTACCGGCAGGTCCAACCAAGCCAGAGAGGCCTCAGCTGAGGAGCACAACCAAGAGCACCTAACCCATTAGCATTATGGAGAATCAAATCCAAACGAAGTCTATACTGGCTCAGTCGTCGCCCAGGATAAAAAGGACCGCAGTGGATGCTGCTGATTCTGGACATCCATCAACAAGTGGGCTACGGAATCATCAAAACCCAAATGAACAGTCACAGAAGCGGCAAAAATATACAATGCCAGAAAACCGCACAATTATGAAATGCTACTACAAATCTGAACCTGAAAAGCGCGGCTACCAAAAAAGGATGCATCAACTGTGGAAACAAGAGTACCCTGACTCACAGATAACAGAACCCCGACTGGCTGACCAACGAAGATTCATAATCAGAAACAAAGTGTTCAGTGAAGTTGAACTCGAAGAAATCCAGAAAATTTGCAAAGTAGATTACCATCAGACCACAGCACAGACAGCAGCAGAGACTCCAGCAACACTTGGAATGGTGGAACAGATTGAACCAGAAGAAAGTGTGGAGCTTTTGCAAGAATTTGAAGAACCAGCACTTGAAACATCTGTTGAACCACCAGGAACCTTGACAGCAAGACAACAAGAGCTCAAGGATAAGATCATGGCTCATGCTGCAGCAAATGCAATAAGACAGCGGCTCCCAACTCTAAAAACAGTGCCCAAGAGACAACTGGCGCCTCTCATGAAAGATGTGAATACAGTACTCTCCACTGTCCAAATAACATCGATTGAACAAACAAACCAGTATGCCTACAGTGCAGCAGTGATAGTAACAGAAGAACTTGGGCTCCTACAACCAAGGCAGCCCCAAAGAAATTCGACTGGAAAACCAAAGTAGAAGGTCAGGCTAGAGTTGAAAATCAAGAAACTTAGATCAGATGCAAGTAACCTGAAAAATATGAAAGAGAGGAAACTGAAGAATGACAAAATCAAGCAATACCTGATCCGAAAGTACTGGCTGAACACCAGAAAAATTGAAGAAGCCTTGGAAATTGTGAAAGAACGAATTACAGCAACAGCCAGAAAAATTGAAAGGTATGAAGCCAGAATCATCCAGTACAGACAAAATCAACTGTTTCAATCAGACCAAAGACGGTTCTACCAGAGTCTGAACCAAACAGCAGACACAGTAACCATAAAGCCAGAGAAAACTGCAACAACAAAGTTCTGGAAAGAACTTTGGGAAAATAATAAAAACTACAACAAAAACGCTGGGTGGATAAAGGAGTTCGAAGGAAAATTCTCACAGAACAAAATGGAACAGATGGAAATAACAACTGAAATGATCAGCAAACGAGTGCAAAAAGTCCAGAACTGGACATCGCCTGGTAGTGATCAACTTCATGGATTTTGGCTCAAACATCTGATTAGTTTACATGGAAAAATGGCCCAACAATTCAATGAGATGCTGCAGAAAGGAAGTATCAGTGGCTAACAGCTGGAAGAACATACCTGATACAAAAGGATCCAGCAAAAGGAGCAGCACCAGGAAACTACAGGCCAATAACGTGTCTGCCCACTATGTTTAAACTACTGACTGGCATCATAGCTGACAGAATTCAAGACTATCTTGAAGAAAAAAACATCTTGCCAGATGAACAGAAAGGCAACAAACGGAAAAGCAGGGGCACAAAACACCAGTTATTGATTGACAAAATGATTCTGGAGAACTGTAAGAGCCGAAAAGCTAATCTTCACATGACGTGGATTGACTATAAAAAGGCCTTTGACTCACTCCCACACAGCTGGATCATCAAGTGCCTGGACGCCATCGGGATTTGTAAAACCGTTGGCACCTTCATTGAAAACATGATGGAGCACTGGAAAACTGAACTGTTTGTAGGAAATGAAAGCTATGGACTTGTCAACATCAGGAGAGGAATTTTCCAGGGAGACTCATTGTCCCCTCTGCTTTTCATTATCGCCATGATCCCTCTGTCAACAATCTTACAAAAAACAAATCTCGGCTATCAAACATCTAAGAATTCTCACAAAATTTCACATTTGATGTACATGGATGACCTGAAGCTATATGGGAAAACGGAAACTGAAATCCAGTCTCTGACCAACACTGTCCGAATTTTTAGCCCTGATATCAACATGGAGTTTGGACAAATGTTCGACAGTGGCATTGAAGAAGGGAAAAATCATTGAAAGTGAGGGCATAAATATGCCCAATGGCCAAACAATAAAGTGTCACCAGCCAGAGGCATATAAATATCTGGGCATACTACAGCTGGACAACATCAAGCATGAACATGTGAAAACTGTGGTCAGCAAAGAATACACACAAAGGGTCAGAAAAATTCTCAAAAGCAAGCTCAATGGAGGCAACACCATCAAGGCCATAAACACCTGGGCCATACCTGTCATAAGATATACTGCTGGCATTATAAATTGGACACAGGTGGAACTGGACAATTTGGACAGAAAAACAAGAAAACTCATGACCATTCATCATTCACTGCACCCTCGCAGTGATGTTGACCGGCTATATCTGCCTAGAAGATCAGGGGGCAGAGGACTCTTACAAGTCAAACAAGCAGTCAAAGAAGAAGAACATGCCCTGGCAGAATATGTCAAGCAAAGTGAAGAACCTGCTTTGATTGAAGTAAAAAATCAGAAACTCCTCAAAACACAGCAGACAAAAAACCAGTACAAGAAAACCGCACTACAAACTAGAGCTGACAGCTGGCACAACAAAACACTGCATGGAAAGTTCCTTGACAAAATTGAAGGAAAAGCTGATAAGGAGAAGACCTGGCTCTGGCTCACCAATGGGACCCTGAAGAAGGAGACAGAAGGCCTGATCCTTGCAGCCCAGGAATCATAGAATCATAGAATAGTAGAGTTGGAAGAGACCACATGGGCCATCCAGTCCAACCCCCTGCTAAGAAGCAGGAAATCGCATTCAAAGCACCCCCGACAGATGGCCATCCAGCCTCTGCTTAAAAGCCTCCAAAGAAGGAGCCTCCACCACGGCCCCGGGGAGAGAGTTCCACTGTCGAACAGCCCTCATAGTGAGGAAGTTCTTCCTGATATTCAAGTGGAATCTCCTTGAACAAGGAGCAAGACATCAGAACAAAGGCCATTCAGACCAAGATCGAAAAATCAGCTGATGACCCAAAATGCAGACTGTGCAAGGAAACCGATGAAACCATGGATCATATACTCAGCTGCTGTAAGAAAATCGCACAGACAGACTACAAACAGAGGCACAACTATGTGGCCCAAATGATTCATTGGAACTTATGCCTCAAGTACCACCTCCCAGCAGCAAAGAACTGGTGGGATCACAAACTTGCAAAAGTCCTGGAAAATGAGCACGCAAAGATACTGTGGGACTTCCGAATCCAGACTGACAAAGTTCTGGAACACAACACACCAGACATCACAGTTGTGGAAAAGAACAAGGTTTGGATCATTGATGTTGCCATCCCAGGTGACAGTCGCATTGACGAAAAACAACAGGAAAAACTCAGCCGCTATCAGGACCTCAAGATTGAACTTCAAAGACTCTGGCAGAAACCAGTGCAGGTGGTCCCGGTGGTGATGGGCACACTGGGTGCCGTGCCAAAAGATCTCAGCCGGCATTTGGAAACAATAGACATTGACAAAATCACCATCTGCCAACTGCAAAAGGCCACCCTACTGGGATCTGCACACATCATCAGAAAATACATCACACAGTCCTAGACACTTGGGAAGTGTTCGACTTGTGATTTTGTGATACGAAATCCAGCATATCTATCTTGTTTGCTGTGTAATAATAATAATAATAATAATAATAATAATAATAATAATAATAATAATAATAATAATAATTTTATTTTTATACCCCGCCAGCATCTCCCCAGAGGGACTCAGGGCGGCTTACAGATATAAAACAAGCATACAATGGTATCAAATACAAAAAACACACAAATAAAATTAAAAGGCATAAGATAAAATCACAATCATTGTAAGACACATGTTAAAACACAGTAATGAAATCGTAATATGAACTGGGCAAAGTGCACTGACTGAAACTTGTAAATATGAAGGATTTTACCATTTATGTCTTTTAAATGCAATTTTTTATCCTGTATTTTTGTTTTAATTGATTTATTGTATTACTGTTTTATCTTTTTATAGTGTGATTTGTATTATGTTGCCTATGTTTTGTCCTATGTTGTTTGGGCCTCTGCGCCATGTAAACTGCCACGAGTCCCCGCGGGGAGATGGTGGCGGGGTATAAATAAAGTATTATTATTATTATTATTATTATTATTATTATTATTATTATTAAGTTAAAGGTGCTATAAAATCATGGGGAGAACCTTAAACTGGGGTGAATCCTGTGGCTATGTCGAAAAATTAACCAACAGGTACAACTGGTCAGAAGTAACCGCTAGTATAAGGGTTCTTTTTCACACCTTTCTGCCTTCCCGTCTTTCTTCCTCTTCCCAAGGACATCATTTATTCTATCTCTGCCTCATTTGGTCCAATTCCCCCCTCCCGTGCTGACTCCCCGACCTCCAAAGCGCAAGCCTTTTCTTCCAGCTAATCCGTAAATTACAAGAGGCTCCTATTTTAAAAACCCTTTCCCTTGTCACCTTCCTCCTTATCTAGGGATTTGGGATGCTGCTGATGGAGGAGGCGGAAAGAATCGCCAAGGAAGAGCACGGGTCGTGGAAGATTGCCGTTATTTCAGGTACGTCACGGGCGGATCGGCCTTCCGGGTTTATTTGTCTGATAAGCTTCGAGGGCAGGCTTTGTTAGCCAGAGGACGGAGCTGTAGAAGGTTGGAAAGACATTGGAACGTATTGTCCTGATGTTCAGAGAACCTGGTAATGGAATAACCAAATATAGAACTCCCCTTCATCGGAGGGCTGTCTTTCAGAAATGGTTTATCTAGGAGTACTGTTTTCATTCTAGGAATCTTTAGGTTTTCCAGTATGACTGGAGAAGTTGACTACAATGTTGCACCCCAAGGCAGCGTGAACACTGGAAACTAGACAGAGACCAATCTATATTTATATATATAAAAGGGTAAAGTTGTTTGCGCCGTGACTATAACAACACAACTAAACGCCCGAGAAACACCAAACTTGGCAACACAACGCAAAAGCCTTGCCTCAAGGTTCATACAACACAGCCGAACCCCCAAAACAGAACCAGGACCCGCAAAACCCCAAAAACCGCTCTAATAAGAAAACAGAACAATAAAATCTCTAAAATCAGGACAATAAATACAAATCAACACTCACAAGACAGGAGAATTCCAGACAGGAGAATTCCAGACAGAAAACAATCAGACCAAGCTAACACCTCCCAACAAAGAATTCCCTCAACCAGGAAACAGCCAGGCCTCGAACCTGCAAGGCCATTCAATGCTAATCGAGGTAACTAATTCCACCATTCATACTTCCTGCACTCAGACTATTCATTGCTATTTGACCTGGTCAACCAACAATTCCACAAGGTAGAAAGTATCCAGGCTTCCAGGCAGCAAGACTATTCACTCCTCTTCAACCAGCCCAACCAAAATATACACTACATGGATAACCCTCAGGCTTGTAAGCCATCAGGCCGCTCCATTCCATTCAACCAGCCCAAGCAAAGAGGCCCCTATATAGAAACTGCCCAGGCTTAGAAGCACAAAGGCTATTCAGTGCAATTCCAATTGGCCACAGCAACGCGTGGCAGGGCACAGCTAGTAATCATATAATATCTTTATTAAAGCAAATATAAATTCAGGAATGCATAAGCAGAATGTATGAGTGGGAAATAATCCTTTGTGAAAAGGTATTAATAAGTCCAAAAAGATGAAGGAAAATGTCCAATATTATTGTCCAAAGTTCAAAACTGAAACACGCTCAAACTGTTGGGAAGTTTGAGTGGGGAACAACAAGGAAGCAAGGCTGAATAACAAGGTCCCGAGTCACTAGGAGATCGTGGATATCAAAGCAGGAACAAGACGAAGCGAAGATCAAACTTGATTCAGGAACAAGGCAAGGAAGTGAATTTACTCCGGTTTAAATCGGGAGTCGCGGCTCGGCTTCGCTGCCAGAAACAGGAGGCTTGGCTTGGTGAAATCAGGGAACTGGAGTCGGTGAAGTGTTCTCAGGAAAACGCTACGTTGACACCACAAATTGTCTGCAGTGCAAGGCACTTTTATGGAACGAAGATCAGATCCCAACGAAGGGAGACCAAACTCCCCAAAGGTTCCCAAGAGAATCTTCTTATCCACAATCCCCTCGAGATGCCAAGCGGTTACTCCTTCTAAGCCATTGTTTTTCTGATCTCTGGAGATGCAAAAACTCCTTTCGGTTGAAGGGCATGGTCTCTGGGGAACTCTGGACATCTGGTTCAGCCACGGGAGTAACATCTCCAGTATCTCTCCCAATTAAGGAAGCATCTGAACTATCCACAGCCGGCAGCTGTAACTGAAAGGAGCTGGGAGAACTGGGCAAAAGGTCAGAAAAAGCTTCATCCTGGTCAAAAGTTCATTTCTGGATCAGGTTCAGAAGCCAAAGGTAGCTGGGGTATGGCATACAATATCATACTGGAGGGCCTAGGATTGCCTACAGAGAACATAATCAAACCTGTAAATATGGAGGGCTGGTTGTACATGCCAGTCCTTTCTTCCCTGGAATTCCAAAAATTCCCAATATTTTACTACCAGATGTCATGAAAACTTTTTTAAACAAAGGTTCTTTTCATTGCAATTTTCAGTATGAGAAGGTACATCAAAACTTTACACTTTTACACAAAGCACGACATTAGAGATACAGACGTACAGATTCTATGTACCTACATTGAATTCACAAACAATCTACAGTTACATTGGCTAACAAACAAGCAAAGGGAAATTACATTTTCCATCAGCATTCACACACATGTACATGCATTCATGCTCACGCATACATCTGTTGCACCTCAGGTTAGCTTCACCTTGCGAAATACACCAGGCTGTACACAGGTTGTAGTCTTTTGTAGTTTATTAGGAAATAGGAAATAGACAGTTCTTAAAAAGCAATAGTAAAATTCCAAAAAATTGTTGCAAAAACAAGGCTATAACAAATAATCCAAGAAACATTAGGCATAAAACAAGGTCCCATGAATGCATGACAAAGTCCCAAGAACAGGAACACACCAAGGCTGCAAGATAATCCAGAAAAGCAAGAGCTTGCCTCTTGACTCAAATGAGAAGTTGCTTTGACAAAGGTTTCTCTCTCAGCACACTCTTTTAATACCCTTTGCAGAGCATGAACGCATTTCTTTGCCCTCTGACCTCTCTCTTGTTTGCTATTCTAACACTCCTGCAAACCTTGAATTCCAAACGGCCAGCTCGATCTAAAGATTCCGTTTTGTCAAGGCCAGACAGCTCGTTAGCATTAGCGTCTGTCTGTATGCTATCAGGCTGGGAGTTGTCCTCCCTTCTTGAGTCAATTTGCACCTGGCTAGCTTTAGTATCATCTTCAGTTATCATCAACACCATTCCCTGCCGTGGGAAAGCCTCCCTGCTCCTCATCTTCCACAGCAGGAACACTCTGAACCTGAATCCCATAATTCCCATCAGAGTCATCTTGAAACTCATCCTGAACCTGAATCCCATCATCATGCACTTGGATCCCAGAATCCTGAACCTGAATCCCTTCTTCATGCACTTGCATCCCAGAATCCTGAACCTGAATCCCTTCTTCATGCACTTGCATCCCAGAATCCTGAACCTGAATCCCTTCTTCATGCACTTGCATCCCAGAATCCTGAACCTGGATCCCTTCTTCATGCACTTGCATCCCAGAATCCTGAACCTGAATCCCTTCTTCATGCACTTGCATCCCAGAATCCTGAACCTGAATCCCATCATCATGCACTTGCATCCCAGAATCCTGAACCTGAATCCCTTCTTCATGCACTTGCATCCCTGCATCCTGAACCTGAATCCCATCATCATGCACTTGCATCCCAGCATCCTGAACCTGAATCCCTTCTTCATGCACTTGCATCCCAGAATCCTGAACCTGAATCCCATCATCATGCACTTGCATCCCAGAATCCTGAACCTGAATCCCTTCTTCATGCACTTGCATCCCAGAATCCTCATCAGAGTCACACGAAAGCTGAGTCAGAACAGCTCATATCTCAGGAAGGATGGAGTGAGTGGATTCTTTTCTTCCAACTCTTGTCTTCCCAGGAGTTCTGTTGTTGGGGACAGTTTGTTATCTTAAAAAGCACACCAAGAAACCCAGAACCAGCTGAGCTCGTATTAAAAACAGCTCATGTTGTGTCTATCAACAATTTGCGGCTGCATCTCAATGAATCTGGAAGGCATTGTGTTGCTCTTCTGTCCCTCTGAGGATGAAAGCATTGGTGAGAGGGCTCATTTGAATGGTAATATTGCCCATTTGAGCATGCATTGACGTGGATGTAAATTGGGACGTGGGGAGGGGCTCTGACGTCCTGGCCCTGTGGAGTAAGGTTTGCTTTTGCAGCCTCTCTCTTTCTCTCCTGTGTGTATAGAATGAGCATGAAATCCTATCCTGGGCCAGGACTCCTTCCGTCCTCCAAGGCCTCGAATTCAGAACCGAACGCTCAAGAAGGCCATTGAAGTGCCTTCAAAGAAAGGAAGCAATGCCGCTTTCCTATTACCTAGGCAATGCTATCTGAGGAGCACCCGTTTCTTGGTGGAGGTTTTAATCGTAAATGAAAAGGCAGCCGGGACTGGCTTCGGCATGAAAGGAGATTAACCCTCCTTTGTTAATTTCGGGAACTAAAGCCTGCCTGTCTTCCCTTTTGCTCTGGAAAAAAAGTCTATATTTCTCAGCGGTCAACAAAGATTTAACAAAACTCTTTGGCCGGCTTCCAATTTGCCAGCAGGAGCCAAGTTCTTAATACTCAATATAGGAAAGCTACAACATTGATACTATAGATCTGCAGGCCATAAAAACTGCCCTGGGACACCCTAGGAAGCCAGCTTTCTGCACTCTTTAACAGATTAAGGAATGTCATATGAGGGTTGAATGAAAAGTAATGCCTCCACCTTCGTAACTTCTCAACAGATGGCAGTCCTGGTTTGCAGCAGGTCCTGGCTTGTTCAGCAGACTCTCCTCTGCAGTTCAATTTGGCAGGAAGCCATAGCATTGAACGGTTGTGTTGTTAAAGTGCGAAGTATGGAACCTGTCAGAGTAATTAACGCAGCGCAGCAGCAGTTGGATGGAGTCAGAGGAACGTAGCACGAAGAGACACCCAGAGACGTTAGTAAAACTACATACAAGTTTTACTGTACAAGACAAACAGACTTGCAGACAATAGACACAGGACTTGACTCTAGACAGACAGAACAGAACTGATGTAATCAGTAATGCATACACACTTGTGTCTGGACACTCCCCAGTTCCAACCACACATCAAGGTCATCACAGCTTCTCAGTAATTAACTCTTTCCAGACTATAGTACACTCTGGATGATGCAATCAGTATGCAATACAAACCAAGACACAAATTGCATTTAAACACTATCAATACACAAATCCCACATTAACAGAACCCTGCACAGGTCGGTCAATGCGACTTAAGCAACATGCAGTTACTGAATTCTTGACCGCAGAAGGTGTCACCCCAAAGGAGATTCATCAGAGAATGCAAGCTGTTTATGGTGATAGTGTTGATGTGAGTCTTGTGCGTCATTGGGCGAGTAAGTTTAAAGATGTTGGGGTGGGAACATCTGATTTGCGTGACAAACAAAGAGTTGGATGTCCTGTGACAGCAACCACCAAGTTTCACAAGCAAAAGGTTGACAAATTGATTCAGGACTATCATTGTATCACTCGGAGAGAAATTTCAAGCATAATCGGCATTTCACAAGAACATGGGGGTCACATTATTGCTTTTCTTGGCTATCGGAAGATCTGTGCACGATGGGTCCTGTGAGATGCTGGTTGCGGAAACAGAGTGTCGACTTCTTCCGTAACGGCTTCAGAAAACTTGTTCATCGTTGGCAGAAATGTTGGCAGAATTGTCTGGTGATTATGTTGAAAAGTGAATAGTGGTAGTCAAAGAGCACATTCTAAGGATTATTTCTGCGTTTGATTTATTAAAATATTCCCATCCAAACCGAAGTAATGAAAGTGGAGGCATTACTTTTCATTCAACCCTCGTAGGTTTGGTCAGACCTTGTCTGGGATCCTATATCCAGTCCTGGGCACCACAATTCAAGAAGGCTATTATGGTCCGGAGACGAATAACAATAATAGCCCGAAGTTTGGAAACTATGGGTCCCAATAAGGAGCTGCTAGGAATCTAGGGATGTTTAGCCTGGAGAAGGGAAGGTTCAACTTTTGTTTTCGTGTCAGGAGTGACTTGAGAAATTACAAGTCGCTTCTGGTGTGAGAAAATTGGCCATCTGCAAGGATGTTGCCCAGATGTTTTGATGTTTTTACCATCCTTGTGGGAGGCTTCTCTCATGTCCCCGCATAGAGCTAGAGCTGATAAAGGGAGCTCATCCGCGCTCTCCCCGGGTTGGATTTGAACCGGCAACCTTCAGGTCAGCAACCCAACCTTCAAGTCATCAGTCCTGCTGGCACAAGGGTTTAATCCACTGCACCACTAGGGGCTCCTCGGAGTAAACTTAAGCAAATGCATGCAAGCAGCATCAAATTACAAGCTAAAGACTATATACATCAAATGTACATCACTTGGAGTAGCTATATTCTTAGTAACAGAACAATTAGGTAAAATGAAGTGCTTCATCCTCAACTCACTGTCTTGAATCTGAGATCAAAGAAGGCAATAGATAAAAGTTGACAGAGGAGGGGGAGCTTTTATATGCATGTTCTGGGCTCGTATGGTCTGGTTGCTTGGATACACCAAAAGTATTTATATGACCATGCATTGCAATACACAGAAGAGCAAATGGGGAAAACAGAATTAAAGGAGTCGGAATGGGTAACGGCACACGAGGGGGCCTAGACTATCTAAAATTCCCCTATTGCTCTCACAACAACTAAAGGCAGGTGAAATGCTTGATTTTTCCAATGCTTTATCTCTGTGTTGGCTTACTATTCAACACTTGGTTCAAAGGGTTCACTCCAACTGTAGTTTTGTGATATTTTACATCACTATCCTTGAATATGTACTTCGTGTTGGCTTCGGGTGTGTCGACAACTGCTGAATGAATGTGGTTTGACACCACTTTAGCTGCTATGGCTCAATGCTATGGAGATTTAGTTTGAGAAGGCACCAGCACTCTTTGGCAAAGAAGGCTGAAAAGCTTATGAAACTCCCAACTCCTATGATTCAATAGGATTGAGCCATGGCAGCTAAAGTGGTGTCAAAGTGCATTAATTCTACAGTGAAGATGCACCCTTGGACTAGTGGGAGTTGTAATCAAACCTTGGGTTAGGTTAGACCAGGCATGGGCAAACTTGGGCCCTCCAGGTGTTTTGGACTTCAACTCCCACAATTCCTAACAGCCTACCGGCTGTTAGGAATTGTGGGAGTTGAAGTCCAAAACACCTGGAGGGCCTAAGTTAGCCCATGGCTCAGACGATTATGCTTGTTAGGGACTCCTCTTCTTCAGAAGAGGAAGGGGAGCAGGAAAGTGTTCATGAATGAGAGGAGCAGTTGGAATCTGAGGAGGAGATTTTGCAAGTTCCCACTTTTCAAGAGAGGCGAAAGGAAACAGAACAGAGACGTCGTTCATCTAGAATAGCTGCCAGAAATGCAGCTGAGTAATTGGGAACTGCCCTAGCAGCTGGGAGGGAACTCAGGGCTATAAAGCAAAAGCAGATGCAGCCAGCTCTTGCTGGTAACAAACTGACTCTAATGCCTAAGCCTTCGCCCCCCTTGTGCCTGCTTCAAGTCTGCATCTGGGAAACTGGTCCTAAGGATTTATTGCTGTTTCTTTGTCTGAAGTAAGACTGCTATTTGATTCGGGAATTTATCAGAGACTAAGAACTGTGTTTGCCCTAAGACTTCCTTGCTTCATTTTGCATTAATCCAATGAGTGTCCTGTACTTTATATTTTGCTGAAGTAAAGCCGTTTTAATTTACTTACCACTGTGTTTTAAGGCTGTTCTTGAAAGACAAGACAGGACAATGCTAGACCTCAGTTGTCATCTGAACTGGCTTTTCACCAATGATGGTTTGAAGACTCTCTTGCACCTTAAAACATCCCCTTAATTTTTTTCTGGAGCCAGTTGTTTCCCCCTGAAATTCTTTGCCAGCTTTGTTTTTCTCTCTACTTCTTTAACTTGTTTCGAAGGGACCGAAGAAGCCGTTATTCCCCTGTAATCGTTTCTCATTTGCACCATGAAAGGAGCCCCTAAGAGGGAAGCACTTGAGGGCAGCTGAAGAGCCCGTCTCAAACCAGCTTGAGCCGGGAAAAGCCATGGGCCGTCTTTGTGGCAGGGAAACCCCGCGGGGCCTTTCAGTTCTTTAACTCAGCTGCTCCTTCAGAGACCTAAGATCTGTTCCTCTGCAGGAAATCATTCCAGCTCCTGCGGAAGAAGCAGAAGCAGCAGAGAGCATTCGTGTTCGGTTTACGAAGGGATGGAGACGGGGGCAGCGCTTGGCTCTGGGATTTTAACTGGATCTTCTATGGAGAACCATAGAAGGGAGCCCTGAAGGCCATCCAGTCCAACCCCATCCTACCAGGCAGGGAGATGGGCATCCATCTTCTGCTTGAAAAACCCCAGTGAAAAAGCACTGGACTCTTAATGCAGCCTATATTGCTGTAGAGTTGGAAGTGATCCCCAAAAGCCACCCAGCCATGGAAGAACACACAATCCAAGCCCTCCTGACAGATGGCCATCCAGCCTATGCTTAAAATCCTCCTGAGAAGGCGTCTCCACCAAACTTCAAGGCAGCCAAAAATCTCTTACGATCAGGAAATTCTTTCTAATGTTTAGGTGAAGACTCTTTTCCTGCAAATTGAATCCATTGGGTGGTATGAAACTACATAAATCCTACAGTATAGATGCCCTCTTAGTCAGTTGTGTAATTTCTGCATGTTATTTTTCAATTTCTGCTTTCGTTGACACTTTTCCATAGTTTATATCTGTTAATTTTGTATGGTTTTTAAGCTATGATGTTTCCAAAATTCCACATTGTTGTGGTAATCTCTGAGTGGTTAGACTCAATTTAACCCTCTCTGGGGGAGATTCCACCAAAAATCAGCAGAGTAGCAAAAGCAAAGCTTTCAAATGCAGCAGTTACTTACACAGGGTGAGCAAAGAGAAGCCTTTCAGCTTAGGATGGCAATCGATTGCAGAGTCTCAGTAAAAGTTCAAAAACATTTATTCAGGTAAAAAGAACTCCAGTGTAGATAGAAAGGCTTGGGAGCTGTCTAGTCTACTCTAGACTGGTTTCTAAAGAAAAATAAGAAAGGAAAAATAACAAATATCTAAATAGTTACATCTTGCCAGGAGAGATGGCAGGACGTGTTGTTAGCTTGAAGAACAAATGGAGAACAGAGAACCAAAATTGTTCCCACCTCATGGTCCAGTTTATTGGGGCCATAAAAGACATTCTGACCAATGAGACATTAGTGTCCCTGAAGATTCACATTTCTACTAACTTCAAAGTAAGGGATGTGACGTAAACAGGATAGAGTGAAACACAGTAAACCCGTCTAGGCATGCTTTGGAAACAGGGAAAGGATTCCCTCAATCTAACTCTATCATCTATCTAACTACATTTAGACTTGAGTAGTCCAGGATGATTCCCAACACACATAAGTTGACTTTGGTCCATTACTAAGAAAAGCAAGATACAGTAGAGTCTCACTTATCCAACACTCGCTTATCCAACGTTCTGGATTATCCAACGCATTTTTGTAGTCAATGTTTTCATTGACTCTACTGTATGAATAATGATGATGATGATTTCTGGCACCCAGTTTTGTCCAGGAACATGCTTTCGTTTGGTCATGATGCACCTCTTATTTTGCCTGAGCTGAAAAGGCCACCTCTGCTAGTCATTTTTGGAGATTTGCAAGCCTTGCAAACAAAAAACGCATAGTTGGTGTTGCACAGAAAGATGGAGAGAACATACCACGCTTGGGACCCGTCTCTGAGACCCTCCCCGGAACACTTTTTAAAAGCTTCTCTCCAGTTTGGTGCTTTTAACCTTTCCTGCCTGGCCAATCAAGCCTGTATTGTTCTCTGCCTTGTGGTTTGGAGCCTGGAAGGAGGGCACCCTCCTTAGCAACCAACATATTCCCCTTTCTCTTTTGAAAGAACCCAAACGCAAGTGCAGACACTTGATTATTGGGAAGAGAGTGCTTGATTTAAGGTAATTTTCGGCTCCTCTGGCGTGGCGGTGCCGGCATCGCTACCGCATGTTGGCTCCATTGTTCGGAGCACCAACACTCCTAAATCACCCGTTTATACTTGCTTTGCTATTTTTACCAGTTGGTTTCGCCGCATCTACTTTTGTTGAGGTGAGGCGGTATAAAAAATGTTTCCCTACAAGACAAAAACTAATGTGTTACTTACATTTATTTTGGGAAGAAGAAAGCCGTAAAAGAAGCCAAGGTGTTGTTGTTTTTGTTGTTGTTGTTGTTGCTGTCTAGTTCTTTCTGGCCTATGGCAACCCTATTTCTTTCTTTAGAGGGGTTTTCCTCTTGCCTTCCTCTGGGGCTGAGAGAGTGTGACCTGACCAATGTCACCCAGTGAGTTTAATGGCTAAGCAGAGATTTGAACCCTGTTCTCCAAAGTCTTAGTCCATTGCTCAAATCACCATATCACACTGCCTCCTATGATGATGATGATGATGATGATGATGATGATGATGATGATGATGATGACGACGACGACGACGACGACGACGACAACTATCATAACTATTATTTTTTTTATTTATATCCCATCTTTTCCCCAATAATAGGGCTCAAAGTGGCCGATGACATATTTAAAAACAGGAGAAAACTATACGGAAGCTTCCACAAAAGCAGAACTATTTTTAAACGTAGAACCAAGGTCATCTCTTGGGAGGGCTTAGATTGTGTCTTCTTGCCTGGCAGAACTGGGTTGAGATGGATGGCCTTTGAGGGGTACCACCTAATTCTATGATTGTAAATATGATTACTTTTTCTAACCACGATCTCTCACAGCAACCTCTCATGGAAGTCTATGTGTTATTCTTTTCCATTAAGTCTTGGAGTTTGTTTGCGAGGCCCTGAAAGGAATAGAGGTCATCCCGTCCTCATGCAAAACCCACTCCTGTTTACCTCTAAGCTTTTTTCATTTACTTTATAGATTACGGAGAACGAGTCAGTGAGTCAGTTATATTTGGGGGCAGATGGGGAGCCATTTGGTTGCTGCAGTTACTGCTGCTGAACAGACAGAAGTCAGAAAACCCTTGCTGATCACCTAGAGACCTGGAGCTCATTTTCTTCCTATTATCAGATAATTGCCACCCAGCAAAGTGCGCACCTCATTTTTTCAGTGCCATTTGGAGAGCGTTTCTTGAGCGTCATGCATTTTGGTGCACCTTAGTCCTTTGTGCCATTTGGAGAGTGTGCATTTAAGCATCCTTTTTGGTGCACCCTATATCCATGTGCCATTTGGAGAGTGTTTCTTGAATGCCATCCTTTTTGGTGCACCTTATTCCATTGTGCCATTTGGAGAGCATTTATTTAAGCATCCTTTTTGGTGCACCTCAGTCCTTTGTGCTATTTGGAAAGTGTTGCTTTATCACTGCCCTTTTTGGTGTACCCTATTTCTATGTGCCATTTAGAGAGTGTTTCTTGAACGCCATCCTTTTCGGTGCACCTTATTCCTTTGTGCCATTTGGAGAGCATTTATTTAAGCATCCTTTTTGGTGCACCTTATTCCTTTGTACCATTTGGAGAGCAATTATTTAAGCATCCTTTTTGGTGCACCTTAGTCCTTTGTACCATTTGGAGAGCAATTATTTAAACATCCTTTTTGGTGCACCTTATTCCTTTGTGCCATTTGGAGAGCATTTATTTAAGCATCCTTTTTGGTGCACCTTATTCCTTTGTGCCATTTGGAGAGCATTTATTTAAGCATTCTTTTTGGTGCACCTTAGTCCTTTGTACCATTTGGAGAGCAATTATTTAAGCATCCTTTTTGGTGCACCTTATTCCTTTGTACCGTTTGGAGAGCATTTATTTAAGTATCCTTTTTGGTGCACCTTAGTCCTTTGTGCAGTTTGGAGAGTGTGCATTTAAGCATCCTATTTGGTGCCCTTCATTCCTTTGTGCCATTTGGAAAGTGTTTCTTCATCACTGTCCTTTTTGGTGCACCTTATTTCTGTGTGCCATTTGGAGAGTGTTTCTCGAACGCCATCCTTTTTGATGCACTTTAATACTTTCTGTCATTTGGATGGTGCTTATTTAACTATCCTTTATGGTGCCCCCTCATTCCTTTGTGCCATATGGAAAGTGTTGCTTTATCACTGTCCTTTTTTGTTGCACCATATTTCTATGTGCCATTTGGAGAATGTTTCTCTAGTGCCCTCCTTTTTGGTTCCCATCTCCAATGAAGGCGATGGTTTCGGTGACGTCTTACTTCGGCCGGGGAGGGGGGCATGTTGCCTTTCAATGCGGCCTCTCTCCGCTATGAATTAATTACCACGTAGCGGGGCTGATCAGCTTTCCCTTGGACCAGATTTCGATTTGTGTGCTGTCAAGTAGAAAATTAACATGGACGCAGGCCAGAAATGTGGCATGCCTCAACGCGTACCGCAGCTGGTTGAGGGGGGAGAGGCGGTCTTGGGGAAACGGATGGTGTCCGAACCTCCTGCTGGCCACAGCGTTAGCCAGTTCCTTTGTTAAAAAAAGACCATAGCAAACTCAAGTGGTGGGAAATCATAGAAAAGACTCCAAGGGCCATCCAGTCCAACCCTTTCTGCCGTTCAGGAAGCCCTCCCACCAGATAGCCATCCGGCCACTACTTAAAAGCCTCCAGGGAAGGAGACTTCACCAGACTTCCAAGCAGTTTCCCTGATCTCAACACGATACTCCTATTGATGCAGCTTAGAATTACAATGCCTTTTGTAGCAGCAACATCATACACTTGGCTCATGTTCACTTTGTGGTCAACTAAGTCTTCTATATCCCTTTTGCATGGGCTGTTTTCAACCCAGGTGTCTCCTATCCTATATCTCTGCATTTCCTTTTTGTTGCCAAAGTGTACTACCATATATTACTCTCTGTTGAAATTTTTATTTTTAGTTTGGGCCCAGTTTCTTTTTGTCTAGAGCAGCGTTTCTCTTTTTTTGTGTCCAGTGTTTTTATTTATTTATTATTTATTATTTATTTATTACAATATTTATATCCCACCCTTCTCACTCAACAGGGGACTCAGGGCAGCTTACAATAAAACACATATATAAAAATTGTACAATGCACTATAAAACAGTTAAAAATCATTAACTTACATTGGACATTCATAAAACACATTCTAAAATACAGATGGGCTTGTTTCAATTTTATTGGTTCAGCTTTACAATATCTTGCTTACACTTTTAGTTTCCATTGGTGCTCACATTTATACACACTTGGTTTCCATGTAACATTGCTTTTATCTGCACCCTCTCTTTTTATACATCCTTTTCTTAAAAGGGGTGGGGGGAGAAAAATAGGAGGCAAGAGAAAAAAAAGAGGGGGATAAGTAACCTTTGGTCTATCCCAATGTGGTCCCAAATAAAGCTTATATCATATGCTTCACCCTCTAAATCAGGGGTCCTCAAACTTTTTAAGCCGAAGGCCGGTCCACAATCCTTCAGACTGTTGAGGGGCCGGATTATCATTTGAAAAAAAATAAATACAAACAAATTCTGATGCACACTGCACATGTCTTATTTGTAGTGCAAAAAAAAACAAACACAACAACAATAACAACAAGAACAATGAAAGAACAATACAATATTTAAAAATAAAAATAATTTTAACCAACATACATTTATCAGGATTTCAATGGGAAGTGTGCTTCTGTTTCTGGCCAATGAGATAGTCAAGTTAATTAGGGTTGTTGTTGTTGTTGTTGTTGTTGTGTGTCTTCAAGTCATTTCAGACTTTGGGCGAGCCTAAGTCTAAAATGTATTTATTTATTTATTATTTATTTATTTACTGCATTTATTTACTACATTAGTATCACACCCTTCTCACCCCAAAGGGGACTCAGAGTGGCTTACAAATTATATGTACATACAATATATTATATTATTAGCATAGCACAATATTAGCATTATATATTACTTTATTGAACTATACCACTATACTATAATATTATTAGTAATATATGTAATATAGAATATATAATTAATATTATTATATGGTATTATTAGTGTTATATTGTATTACATTATAATATTATTATCAATATTATATGTATATACAATATATTATATTATAAAACTGAGGGCAGGGGCCAGGTAAATGACCTCAGAGGGCCGCATCCAGCCCCCGGGCCTTAGTTTGGGGACCCCTGCTCTAGACCTCTCTATATTAACTCTTTTCTCATATTACAACACCAACAAAAAAAAAACATTAATTTATTCTTCAAAACTCAAAATGAGCAAGCCCTTCTCTTCTTTGTGCAAAAAGTGAATAAAAGGTTTCCAGACTTTGAAAAAAAATTCAGTGTCCCTTCTTTTAGTAGACATGTTAATTTGTCCATTTCAGCCAAGTCCATCATTTTTATCATCCATTCCTCCGTTGTTGGTATTGTTGTACTGTTCAATTTCTGCGTGTATAGTCTGGCTGCTGTGGTCATATATTGCCATAGTCTATCCTGATTATTTCTATCAGTCAGACCAAGTAGAAAAGTCTCCGGTTTTAGCTGGATGCTTCCCCCTAAAATTTGCTGGATCACTGAGTGTATTTGAATCCAATATTTCTTGGCATGTTTACATGTCCACCACATATGATAGAAGGTGTTGTGGTAATCTCTGAGCGGTTAGACTCAATTTAACCCTTTCTGGGGAAGATTCCACCAAAAATCAGCAGAGTAGCAAAAGCAAAGCTTTTAAATGCAGCAGTTACTTACACGGGGTGAGCAAGAGAAGCCTTTGGCCATTTAGGATTGCAATGGACTGCAGAGTCTCAATAAAAGTTCAAAAAGTATTTATTCAGGTAAAAAGAACTCCGTTGTAGATAGAAAGGCTTGGGAGCTGTCTAGTCTACTCTAGACTGGTTTCTAAGGAAAAATAAGAAAGGAAAAATAACAAACATCTAAATAGTTGCATCTTGCCAGGAGAGACAGCAAGATACTTCTTGTTAGCTAGAAGAACAAAGGGAGAAAGAGGAAGCAAAATGGTTCCAACCTCATGGTCCAGTTTATTGGGGCCATAAAAGACATTCTGACCAATGAGAAGTTAGTGTCCCTAAAGATTCACATGTAGCCCTTTCTCCCACATTTTCTCCCATTGTTCCAACATTATATTGTGCCCCACATTTTGAGCCCACTTTGTCATGCATTTTTCAACTTGCTCATCCGAGTTTGGGCCCAGTTTTCTAATTTGTTAGAGTCCTTTCGGATCCTGATCCTGTCCTCTGAGGTCTTTGCTGTCCCTCCCAATGTGGTCTTATCTTCACATTTGATGAGCATGCCTTCTATTCCATCATTCAAGTCATTGATGAAGATGATGAATAGCCCTGAAAGACCCAGGACAGAAGCTACTCTTGCACCCCATTGAAGGCCTGAACCTACCTGGGATGGGGTTGTTGTATGTCTTCCGGGCTGTGTGGCCATGTTCCAGAAGTATTCTCTCCTGACGTTTCGCCCACATTTATGTCAGGCATCCTCAGAGGTTGTGAGGCATGGATAAACTAGGCAAGGAAGGTAAATATATATCTGTGGAGAGTCCAGGGTGTGACAAGAGTCCTTTGTCAGTTGGAAGCCAGCGTTAATGTTTCAGTTAATCACCCTAATTAGCATTGGAAAGGTTTGTCTCTTGCCTGGGGGGCATCCTTTGTTCAGAGTCATTAGCCGTCCTTGGGGCTCCTCTGCCCTCAGAGTGTTGCTTATTTGTTTATTTATTTATTTACAGTATTTATATTCCGCCCTTCTCGCCCCGAAGGGGACTCAGGGCGGATTACAATGAACACATATATGGCAAACATTCAATGCCAACAGACAAACAACATACATTAGACAGACTCAGAGGCATTTTTAACATTTTTCCAGCTTCATGATTCCGGCCACAGGGGGAACTGTTGCTTCACTGTCCAGTAGTGGCTGTACTTCCTCATTCCTTTCCTCATGTTTTGCTGGCAGTTTTATGGTGTTGTAAATTAGCCTCCCCGCATAAAGCGTCCCTAAATTTCCCTAATTGACAGGTGCAACTGTCTTTTGGGGCTGCATAGGTCAACAGCAAGCCGGAGCTATTAATGGTCGGAGGCTTAACCCGACCCGGGCTTCGAACTCATGACCTCTCTGTCAGTAGTGATTTATAAGCAGCTGGTTACTACTAGCCAGCTGCGCCACAGCCTGGCCCCATCTACTGTTCTGATTTTTGAGTTTTTTAATACTGGTAGCCAGATTTTGTTCATTTTCATGGTTTCCTCCTTTCTGTTGAAGTTGTCCACATGCTTGTGGATTTCAATGGCTTCTCTACCTGGGATGGATTGGATTCAGAACCTTAGAGAGCTCTTGAAAATCCGAGATGGAAACTCAAATTCGGATCATCGCATCCCTAGTGAGCTTGAAATGGTGCCAGAAAGAGACGATGATGAAAAGGGACAGGGTCTTCCCTGAAAGAGCAAACAGTTTTTGCTTGAATTTTCCACTTCATTTGGAAGCAGGCATGGGTGAGGCTACAGGGGAGAGAGTGGGCCGACCTGGCCCATCTGCATTCTCATTCCATCCCTGGCGAGAGATGGGCCACTAGCGTAGCATCGGAGGCGTCTTGCAAGAAGTGTCGCTGTGCCGCGGCGGAAAAGGAGCCCAGCACCACCGCGGACCCTCCAGATGGAGAGATTACATCTCATTGCTCTCCCAGAGAGATGGCAATCTTTCATTAATGATGCCGCGGCTCTGCCTTGGTCCCCGTTGCAGCGAACGGCTCAGTGGGAGACGGAGTCAGCAGCAGAAGAAGCAGAAAGAGAGGAAAAGGAGGGGTCACGAAGCCCCTTTGGAGCCCCTAGAATCATAGAATCCTAGAGTTGGAAGAGACCTCACAGGCCATCCAGTCCAACCCCATTCTGCCAAGAAGCAGGAAATCTCATTCAAAGCACTCCCGACAGATGGCCATCCAGCCTCTGCTTAAAAGCCTCCAAAGAAGAAGCCTCCACAACAGGCAGAGAGTTCCACTGCCAAACAGCTCTCACATGAGGAAGTTCTTCCTGATGTTCAGGTGGAAGCCATTATTCCGCATTCTAGTCTCCAGGGCAGCAGAAAACAAACCTGCCCCCTCCTTCCTATGACTTCCTCTCACATCTTTATACATGGCCCTCATCATGTCTCCTCTCAGCCTTCTCTTCAGCGGGCTAAACATGCCCAGTTCTTTATGCCGCTCCTCATAGAACTTGTTCTCCAGACCCTTAATCATTTTAGTCGCCCTCCTCTGGACGCATTCCAGCTTGTCAACATCTCCCTTCAACTGTGGTGCCCAGAATTGGCATTATCCAACGTTCTGCCGGCCCATTTACGTTGGATAAGTGAGACTCTACTGTATACACACACACACATATACAGTAAAGTCTCACTTATCCAAGCTAATGCACCAGCAGAAGCTTGGATAAGCGAATATCTTGGATAATAAGGAGGGACTAAGGAAAAGCCTATTAAACATCAAATTAGGTTATGATTTTACAAATTAAGCTCCAAAACATCATGTTTTACAACAAATTTGATAGAAAAAGCAGTTCAATACGCAGTAATGTTATGTTGTAATTACTGTATTTACGAATTTAGCACCAAAATATCACGATATATTGAAAACATTGACTACAAAAATAGCATGGATAATCCAGAAACTTGGATAAGCGAGGCTTGGATAAGTGAGACTCTACTGTGTGTGTGTGTGTGTATGTATGTATGTGTATATATATATATATATATATATATATATATATATATATATATACACACACACACACACACACACACACATGCGATGAATCACTGACCAGGAGGTCATAAGTTCGAGGCCCGCTCGGAGCTATGTTGTTGTTTGTCTTTGTCCTATGTTAAAAGGCATTGAATGTTTGCCTAATATGTGTAATGTGATCCGCCCTGAGTCCCCTTCGGGGTGAGAAGGGCAGAATATAAATGCTGCAAATAAATAAATTAAATAAAATATATATACTAGCTTTGCCCAGCCACGCGTTGCTGTGGCTTATGGGAATCCTTTGTTGGCCAGGTGGAATAGCAGTGAATAGCCTTGCAATCTCAAAGCCTGGCCGTTTTCTGGAGTAGCTGGAGCTTTTTGTTGTATGAACCTAGAGGCATGGATGAGGGGCTGTGCTGCCAAGTTTAGTGTTTCTGGGATGTGTAGTTTTGTTGTTTTGTCCTAGGACGAAATTTCATTACCCTTTTATATATATAGATATATCTCACAGTATTTTAGTTCTTTTCCAAAGCTGCAAGGAACAGCCACATTATACAAAGAGCAGAAGACATGACTAGGTGTAATTTTGGCCTGTGCATTGGCTGATTTAGGGGTAGATGTGGATGCCCAAATTACAGAGGCACAAATTGGCTGAAACACATGGTCACAATGTCTTCCTTCCTTCCATTCTTTCTTCTTTCTACCATTAACTTCTTATCTTTCCTTTCTTTCTTTCTTCTGCCCTTCCTCCCTCTCATCTTTCTCTTTCATATACTCAATTTGTTCACATGAACCAGGGATGGATTTTCAATTAGGATTTAACATTTGGAGGAAAATGTTCCCTGGCCACATTCAGAGAGCCTCATCTTTGCGCCTGAATGGCCACTGCTAGTCCCGTCATACGCATAAACACTCTTTGGTCTCGTCTCCCGGTTGAAATTAAATCTCCGGCTGAACTGCCCGTTTGGGGCTCTTTCTTATCTTTCATTTCTCCCTTATCTCCAAAATGCACATTTTCCATCGCATTGGCAAAGCCTGTGTACATCTGCAAGCCCAAGAGGGACACAACTTGAGTAATCAAATCCCTTCGGTCCCTCGTTGCTGCAATATATATTATTCTGGAATAGTTAAAGAAAGCACTTCCCAACGGCAGTGAGAAACATCTGAGCACAATAAGAGAGAGATGATTCCATTATTTGAACATACCCTCTCACACACAGACAAGAAATCTTCCTTTGGAGGACTCCTATGGTTTAGAAACAGAATCATAGAATAATAGAGTTGGAAGAGACCACATGGGCCATCGAATCCAACTCTTTGCCATGCAGACGAAGCACAATCAAAGAACACCCGACAGATGGCCATCCTGTTGTAGATCAGTCACCCAAGGCCGATGATTTAGAGGGTTGTGAGCTTTCCTGTGGATGATTCAGAAATTATTGTGAGTTTTCACAAAGTGATGGGCCCTCAAGTCTAGGAAATGATGGTTTGTTCTGTGAGAAAACCAACTCACGAAGTGCAGGACCTCAAGAGCATTCAGGGGAGTCAGATAAGAAATCAAGTGAAGAGCTGAGTGATAAGGAGGGTTCCCATGGGAACCCACCTGCAGCTACAGAGATCAACAAAAGTCTTTATTTACAAATCAAAGCCGAAAATAGAGTGTGTCATTCAGAGCGATTATGTGGGAAACTTGTGAAAGAAATTCACGGGAAACATAATGATTTCATGGGTGTCTATTAAGCAACAAGTTGTTTAACTTAAGGTCAGTTCAGGCAATTCTGCGTTGGAGTGAGAAGCTAAGCCTGAGTTCCCTTGTTCCTGGTTCCCGTTAAACTTTTGAGTTTGGATTTAATATATCCTGGAAGTTTTTTATGCTCCTGTTCAAGTCTTACTAGTTATATCTTCCTGATTGTGGACTTATGCTGTATCTGTGATTCCTGGCTGTTCCTGGACTTCGTCACCTTTGAAACTTCATGAGACAGTGGGATTATTGTTTGATTCTCACCTTTTGCCAAACCTTTTTGGATTATATATTTTCTTTTCTTATTCCTGATTTGTATATGCTTTTTATATGTTTTTTACAATAAACTGTTTGCTTATATCCGTGAACTCTTGTGTGGTGCAGTAGTCATAGGAGTTTCCAGGACTGGAGTGCAACACATTCTGTCTCTGTTTAAACTGGGTTCAAATGGCGCAACTCACTGGGTGACCTTAGCTAGTCATTGTTTCTCTAAGGACATAGTGTCCTTAGTGGGGAAACATGGGGGAGAGTTGAACCACATGCAGTTAACCTAAAGTGTGGTTTACTTGTTGGCTTGTTTGTCTGTTTATCTGCTTGTTTGTTGGCCTGTGACCCCCTTACAGAGTCATTTGAGTGGAATCATGGACAATCAAAGTCCTCTGGGCATAGGGTTGTTGTATGTCTTTCGGGCTGTGAGGCCATGTTCCAGAAGTATTCTCTCCTGACGTTTCGCCCACATCTATGGCAGGCATCCTCAGAGGTTGTGAGGTATGGATAAAATAAGTAAGGAAAGGAAAGAATATATATCTGTGTAGAGTCCAGGATGTGGCAAGAGTCCTTTGTCACTGGGAAGCCAGCATTAATGTTTCAGTTAATCACCCTAATTAGCATTGGAAAGGTTTTGTCTCATGCCTGGGGGCATCCTTTGTTCAGTCATTAGCTGTCCTCTGCCCTCAGAGTGTTGGTTCCCATCTACTGTTTTGATTTTAGAGTTTTTTTTAATACTTGTAGCCAGATTTTGTTCATTTTCATGGTTTCTTCCTTTCTGTTGAAGTTGTCCACATGCTTGTGGATTTCAATGGCTTCTCTGTGTAGTTTGACATGATAGTTGTTGAAGTGGTCCAGCATTTCTGTTTTCTCAAATAATATCCTGTGTCCAGGTTGGTTCATCAAGTGCTCTGCTATGGCTGATTTCTCTGGTTGAATTAGTCTGCAGTGCCTTTCATGTTCTTTGAGTCTTGTTTGGGCCATGCTGCTGCGTTTGATGGTCCCTCTGTAGACTTGTCCACAGCTGCATGGTACCCGGTAGACTTCTGCAGAGGAGAGAGGATCCCTCTTGTCCTTCGCTGACCGTAGCATTTGTTGGATTTTCTTTGTGGGTCTGTAGATAGTTTGTAGGTTGCGCTTCTTCATCAGTTTGCTTATGCGGTCAGTGGTTCGCTTGATGTCTGGTAAGAACACTTTTCCTCTGGGTGGATCTTTGTCTTGACTCTCATGGCTTGTTCTTGGCTTTACAGCTCTTCTGATGTCTGTGGTGGAGTCTCCATTGGCCTGTAGAGCCCAGTTTAGGTGGTTTAGTTCACCTTGGAGGAGGTTCGATTCGCAGATTCTTTGTGCACGGTCTGTCAGGACTTTGTGCTCCTTTTTTCGCTTGGGTGAGGGTTGAAGTTTTTATGAAGGTATCTATCCGTGTGTGTAGGATTTCTGTAAACTGTGTGGCCCAATTGTTGATTGGGTTTACGGATGACCAGAACATCTAGAAATGGCAGATCCTCTGGGCATCTTTGGGCATATTGAAAAGCTCAGCTTCGCGGGGTTGTGTGCTACCATTGTGGGTTTTCCTAAAAGCCTTCCTTATCCAAGTTGGATGGTAACAAAAGGGTTGAGTTGATCTGAATTTTGCTCCCGGCAGGGTCTGATTAAAGAGCGGAGGACGAGGAAATTGCAAGCTCTTGATGAGCAGATTTAATTGTGGCCGCGGAGGCCTCTTGTTCTCCTGAAGTGGAGGCAAAGTGGAGGTGGAGGGGGCCTCAGAGACAACGGTTGGAAAGAGGCCGAGGCTCTTCAGCCTTGGATAATGAGGCCCGCAGCTGGGCTTCTCCTATCCATTGAATGGGACCCTGTAGTCAGACTCCCAGGTCTTCATCACAGCATCGTGCAACTGTCCAGTGCTGAGAAAAGGGTTCATGTCTGTTCAAAAGACCCTGGAAATTCATAGCTTGCAAGAGACCCCAAAGACCATCCAGTCCAACCTCCTGCCATGCAGGAAGACACAATCAAAGCACCCCTGAGTAGCCCTTACTGTCAGGAAATTATTCCTAATGTTTAGATGGAATCTCTTTTCCTGGAATTTGAATCCATGGCTCCGTTGCATCCTAGTCCCTGGAGCAGCAGAAAACAACCTTGCCCCAACATCTTTTCAAAAACCAAAACATGGCTATTGTATGCCATCTGAACTTTCTCTTCTCCAAGCTAAGCAAACCTTGCCTCGTAAGCTAGAGGGATTCATAGTCTCCAATTTCTTTTTGGAGAATAATGATCTTTGGAAAGGCATGACCTTGTTAGAAATCATAACCTTTTGGGAAAATGATGCCATAACCTTTTGGAAAATGGCATTCACCACCTTTTTGGGAAAAATCAGGAATCTCCTTGAGAAAAGTTAAAAACTTGCTTGAGTCAACCTTCTTGTTAGTGGTAAATATCCACTAGTATTCATGCAAGGCAGTCAGGTTCCTCAGCTGTTGAACTGATATACAGTAGAGTCTCGCTTATCCAAGCTCTGCTTTTCCAATAATAATATATAATAATAAAACTTTATTTATACCCCGCCACCATCTCCCCAACGGGGACTCGGGGCAGCTTACATGGGGCCATGCCCAGAACAATACAATATAAACAGCATATAAAAGAACAACGCATCACAACACAGTGAACAATACAATAAATAATAATATCCATTACAATACAAATCAAGGAAACAATCCAGGGTTCTGTATTATCCAAGGTAGTTTGCCTTTTAGTAGTCAATGTTTTTGTAGTCAATTTTTCAATACATTGTGAAATTTTGGTGCTAAATTCATAAATACAGTAATTATTACATAACGTTATCGTGTACTGAACTGCTTTTTCTATCAAATTGTTGTAAAGCATGATCTTTTGGTGCTTAACTTGTAAAATCATAACATAATTTGATGTTTAATAGGCTTTTCCTTAATCCCTCCGTATTATCCAATATTTTCGCTTATCCAATGTTCTGCTGGCCCGTTTATGTTGGATAAGTGAGACTCTAATGTACTTAAATATCTCTTTGAACTATTAGGGACAAAGATATGCCAATGCATCTTATATATATATATATTATTTTTATAGATAGATAGATAGATAGATAGATAGATAGATAGATAGATAGATAGAGGAGAGTTTCAAAAATATTCTTTTCAGTTGCCCAAAAAATATCTACTCTCCCTTAAAACATCTTGGTTTAAATCATGCTTTCAAGAGACCAAAATAAGTAGACTTCTTTAAAAGTAACATAGTTGGTTTACTCACAAACTTCATGCATTCAGCATACAGGTACATTGCATATCAGGCCGGTTACAGATAGGATTTGAAATAGTTTCTCTGTGCAGGTAACACAGGGCATCTTTCTTCTAATCCTAACAGCCCATAGTCTAAAGCATCTCCCTGTTCTGAGAGCCTAATAGTCTGTTCTCTAAAGCATTCAGTTTCTACGGACTTCTAAAAACACACTGTTTCTACATTGAAGCTTCTGCTTCTACTGGCGTCTGAAAGCATACTGTTTCTAAAATGGAGTCTGAGTCCCAAACAATCCCAGTTCCCATCACATGGTATGCAGCCCCTCGCACAACATAGAGTTAAGGAAAACTGCTTGCCAATACGCACATATACAATACAGTAAGCAATCTGAATTATATACAAACAAATTATTAGTGGCGGCTTGAAGAAGGTTGCTATTTCCAACATATTTTGACGATTTTAGTCGCCCTTCTCCGGACACCTTCCATCTTGCTCATATCTCAAGCTAAAGCAAACTTGGGCCCTCCAGGTGTTTTGGACTAACTTCCACAATTCCTAACAGCTGGTAGGCTGTTAGGAATTGTGGAAGTTGGAGTCCAAAACAACTGGTGGGCCCAAGTTTGCCCATGCCTGCTGTAGAATTAATGCCATTTGGCACTACTTCGACTGCCGTGGCTCAGTGCTATGGAAGTTGTAGATTCACAATATCTTTGATGCCTTCTCTCCCAAAGAGTACTGGTTCCTCACTAATCTACAACTTCCAGGATGACATAGCATTCAGCCATGGCAATTAAAGTGGTGTCAGACATTATTTCTACAGCATAAATGCATCCTAAGTCATAGAAATATAGAATTGGAAGGGACCCCAAGGCTGGGATTACAGAATGCATGTTTTTTTCTCGCTCTGGGCATCCCATCCTTTCTTCTCCACCTCATTTTTGCCTCTTTTGTCTTCCAGGTGTGGGCACCAGGGATTACTACCGGAAGATCGGCTATGAGCTGGAAGGGCCCTACATGGTGAAGCGATTGGACTGAAGAACAGATACCGGACATTGTGGAGCGACAAAAGCTTTTGTTTTGAGTGTGGGAGAGTGAAAAGGTGTAGGTCAACCCAAATTGGTCAACACCAATTGCTAGAATTTTCTTTCTAGCAGATGAGTCCCAGCATCGTTCCGGGATCTCCTTTACTTCCCTGCCCTTCTCTTGTTGCCCTTTGAAAACCAACAAGAGCCCCAAAAGCGTGGCCGTACTGGATCGGGCTACAACTCCCTATCATCCCCAGCCAGTGGTCCGAGTTGGACTGGATACTCTGTTTGCCTCTCCAGATACATTGAGACCACATCTCTCACCTCCGACGGGGATGATGAGAGTTGTAGCCCAACACAATGGGAGTGGCAAAGTTAGGAAGCTGGTCTTTCAAGCAAATGAAAGAAGCTTGTTTTCTTATCTTAGCTTCCTTTACCCACACCACTGCCTTCAGTTGGCCTAAGCTCTTCTCCTTTCTACATCTCCCATTATTGCCTGCTATTTGACCAATTTTCCATCAGGTTTGTCAAGTTCTACTTAGGATAACCAGTTGCTTTTAATATCCCATTTTACACCGCCTTTGATTTGCAACCTTCATGAGGACTAGAACCTTTCCTCTTGAAATCTTTTGACATCTTGAGAGGATATCGGACTTTTTTCTTCCTTCCCAATTTAATGTTGTTGGGTCTCATTGACATTATTTCCCATTTTAGTTTCATTCACACCAATGCTTTCTGTGTTGTTTGGCCGGAATATCCACTCTGTGTTTGTTTGGACTGTGAGCTCTCCACGGTGCTGAGCCATGACTTCCAAGGAGCTTCATCACCTTGGACAGTATTTTTAAAAGCCTTTGAGAGCCAGGAACGGATTCACTTGTCCCACTGACATGGGAGCCGATCTCAATCACTAGTCTCATCATCCCCAGCCTTAAGCTGGAAGGAATCTTCACATTCAGAGACGTGAGTCCTGGGTTCTAGGAATTTCACCATTTTTAAGGGCTCTAATGCACCTGAATTGCTTCTAGAATAATCCCGCTGGCGTTGAAATGATACAAGCCACTTCTCTCAAAAACAAGCAGGCATTTTTGAAGAAGGATGTTTCCAAACTGTTTTCCAAGAGTTTCCTTCCATACTTCCCTTTTCTTTTTGCAGTGGTCCTAACCAAGATGCTAGAGATTGCCTGATTTCATTAAGGCCTTTTATGGTTTGCATATGTTGCTGGGGTGTCGTGTTGTAACATGGTTGGAGCTCTTTCTGCACTAAAGGACAAAGGATTTCTAGTTTTCAGACCAAGGCAAGACACAGGAGAGGGGAGGAATATGGACACCTTTTCAAACCAGACTTCACTCCTGCAAAGCAAACCCGTATTTGGAAAGCAATGCCAATAAACCATGGTTTGCCCAGCACTGTTTATTATATTACTTCATCGTAGCAGTGTGTTGCACCCTTAGGCTGCGTAGGCACCTCAAAACCACACTGGAGCCCCAGAATATAAGCAAGTAAGCTGTTTATTGAAAGTTATAAGTACGCACAAGTGAATAAAGTTCAGAGTCAATAAAATGGGTTTAAATCCACAAGAGCAATGTACTTGAAAATCTTAAAGCAAGCGTATAAGAACGTCACTCAAAAACATAGTCCAAACCAGATATCGAACTCAGTCCCACGAAAGGCATCAAGAATAGTCCAAAGTAGGTTCAAATCCAAGGCATGAGACAAACTGGAACCACAGGAAACAAGGCTAGGTTGTAGGATCAAACTCCAAAATAATCCAAGGTAATAGAAATCCAAACAGCAACGTTACTGGAACATACAACTGGATCCAAAGGCAAAACAAGGCTGGAACTTGAAGCAAAATCTACGGCTTCAAGAATATACAGGAACACAGAGCAAAGATCTTTCTCTCTTGAATTGCAATGTTGCCACCTCTGCTATGGCAGAGAAGAACCAGGCATTTAAGGAAAATCCAAGGTCTTTCTTTCATGAGAAAACTCTTTCTCTCATGAGAAAACTACTCATTAGAGCGCTTCAAAAGCAGTGGTTTACTTCTTCGCAAACATTCTAGTTCCCTCCTTCCATGAGTTATCGCTCCTGTTCTATCAAACTCATTATCCTCCTCTAAACAAAACTGTCCATCTGACACCTGGTGAACTGGCCTTGACAGTGGAGATGAATGAGGTTCTAAATGCCTGCTTGCAACCACTCTGTCTCTGGTCCCAGAATCCACAGGAACAGACTCTGGCTGCATCTCAGGCCCAAACCAAAGGACCTCTGGCAAATCAGGTCCAGGGACAATTACTGTTGTTTGGGGCACAAAAATTGACTGCCAAAAACATCTTTCCTCATGGAAGCCTACTTTCAGCTGTGAAAAACAAGTTAATATGTTACAGAGTGGCCATGGGTGCATCTACATTGTGGAGTTAATGCAGTTTGATACTACTTTAACTGCCATGGTTTAATGCTATGGAGTCCTGGGAATTGTGGCATTCAGGCTCTTCAGCTTTCTCTGCCAAAGAGAGCTGGTGCCTCACCAAACGATGACTCCCATGATTCCATCGTATTGCGGTATGACAGTTAAAGTGGTATCAAACTGCCTTCATTCCATAGTGTAGATGCACCTTAAGAGCTGCAGTGCGCCGCAGAAACCACTGCACAATGCTGACTGCATTTTTGCATGTTGGTGTAGCTTTTGGTCTGAATGCTACCCAATGATATTATCCCCCAAATGTGTGTTTTAAAAAGTCAGGGGGTCTTCAGAGGCAACAAAAATGCTATGCTTCCACAACCAGAGCTGAAAAATAGAAGATTGTCTGCCATTACGTCTCGGAGAGCCAATTTCTTCCCTCTCAAAGGGTCAAATAGACAATTATTCTAGCAGCCACCTTTCCAATTATTGCCATTTTGCATTTTAAATTCGCACCTTTCCCGGTTGCCAATAGTGCCTTTGATCTGTTGTGCTGCTCTAGAAAACTGTTGCCCGAAGCCAAAGGTTCAAATGTGTCATTTTTTGCAATTGTTCTCCATTCAGCATTTGCACCTGGACGGAAAAAGGCAGAAACCCAAGATGGGGGCCTTGACCTCTTTCCCATCAAAAAGGTCGAAGCCTCTTTTTCCCCCTTCCTTGCAAAAAAGGCAACCGAGTGTATCCATTCAATTTGAGGGGGGGCAAAGGTGCCGCTTTTCTTGCGATGTTTCCTTAATGGACTTGTAAAAAAGGTGGCGGAAGAAACTGCAGCGCTCGGCATTATGGAGGAAAAGGAGAACAATGGGAGATGCAGTGCACAATGAAATACACAGATATAAGGTGGCTTGAAAACAGTCCCTGTGAAAAGCATTTAAGGGTCTTAGTTGGCCACAAGAGATTCCACCTAAACATTATGGAAAACGTCCTGATGGTAAGATCTGCTTGACCGTGAAATATGCTGGCTAGGAGTCCAGTGGAGTCTTCTTCTCTGGAGTTTTTAAAGCAGAGACTGGATGGCCTTCTGTTGGGAGGGCTTGGATTGTGTCTTCCTGCCTGATAGAAACCCCTGAGATTTCTTCCAACTCTTTGATTCTATTAAAGCCAATGCCTGCTGCAGCACTTTTAAAAACAACTGAGCTCTTGGAGCGCCTCTATCCAAACTGTCCAAATTTGGCAAGGATAGATTTCATTAATTCCTGGCATCTCATATTTCTGCCTCATTTAAACTGTCCTGGTTTCTTTCTCCTCTTCAATTTAGCTCAAGCAGGGAACTTTGAAATAGTTGAACAGAAGCTGTTGAAAGCTTTAGGTGCTCTTACTGACTATTATGTTGTGGAATTTTGTTTGGATGCGGGTGAAGAAAGCAGACTAACAGCAGAAGTTGTCTTCAAGATAGTTTACTTTTGGCCAAGAGCAAGTGACAATGTTAGCTAATGCCCAGAAAACGCAATGCCACACCTTGCCTGTAGTGGCTTTCCAATTTATACAATTTTACAGAAGCATGCGCAGAAAGCTAACTGACAATGGAATTTGCTGACTATTACAATCCTTTTGGACATACGTAGTTGCCTTGTAACTTATATAACTCATTACTCATCACATCAGGTGAAGTGTCCATAGTTTGCTCCACGTATGCACTATCCTCAGGTGACATGTTCATAGTTCATCCCACGTATGCATCATCCAGCAGCCAAATCATGACTGCAGTTTGCATGACCTTATATTGTGAGCAAAGAGCAAATGTCAGGCAGAACATGTCCTGTCGACACTTTCATGGAAAAACAAGATTTTTGAGTAAGGGTCATCTAGGTAAGGGATTTTTAGGGTTTTTAAATAAAATATTCAAGAGCTGCTCCATTAATTACAGGGAAAACCAACTCATTTGTAATCCATCTAAAACGGAGATGTGTGCTTGTCACCTTAAGAACAAACAAGCATCTCGAGCTGTGAGGATGACCTGGGAATGAATCCCACTGGATCATTGCAGCACAAGAAAATATTTGGGAGTTACCCTGGACCGTGAAGCCCACGGTGGCACAGTGGGTTAAAGCCTTGTGACTTGAAGATTGAGTTGCTCACCTGAAGGCTGCCAAGTTTGAATCCAACATGGGGAGAGCGCGGATGAGCTCCCTCTATCAGCTCCAGATCCATGTGGGACATGAGAGAAGCCTCCCACAAGGATGGTACAAACATCAAAACATCCCGGCAACGTCCTTGCAGACGGCCAATTCTCTCACGCCAGTTTCTCAAGTCCTTCCTGACACACAAAAATTTCCAAGGTCTCGAAGCAATGAATCCCTATAAGGGGCAGTTTGGAAACTGAATGTTTTTGGTGAAGAGATGGCTGAAAAGGATATAAGAACCAGGTTCGAATATTTGAAAGGATGTGTGAAATGGAGCTAGACATCTGACCAAGTCAACATTGTGGCGTAGCAGCTAAAAACGCCAATGCAATTCTGGCCTGCATCAATAGGAGTACATCGAGGGAAGTCATAGCATTCTTGGTCTCAGACAGTTAAACCCAGGCACGGGCAAACTTGGGCCCTCCAGGTGTTTTGGACTGAAACTCCCACAATTCCTAACAGCCTACCGGCTGTTAGGAATTGTGGGAGTTGCAGTCCAAAACACCTGGAGGGCCCAAGTTTGCCCATGCCTTATCTTCTTCATTCAAAAGGCTGCAAGACAAGCGGTATTTCAGTTCCCTGCTGGAACCAAATTCCAGTTTGCTTCCTATTTTGTCTTTATCAATATTAATTAATATTCCGGTCACCAACCTAGCCTGTTTGAATCCCAACTGGAAATAGGAGTCCATTAAAACCACAAAATGAAGACATTATGTGTCTCGTTGGAAACAAATAAATCTTCGTTGCTTCTGAATCAGTCGACCTGTCCAAACCCATCATCTCCTTTTACGACACGTCACGTCAGAAGCAATATGTGAATGTGGATTTGCTCTGTTGCTTCTTCTAATGATCCACCCCGTTCCTTTCGATTCCTCATGTCCTTTCTCCTCTCTGTCCAATTGTGGGTTTGGTTTAATGTTGTGATGTCTGTCATTACCTTCAGATAGGCTCCTTCTGTTGTTTGTTTCAACTGCAAAATAAAGAAAACAAATGGATGGACACGGAGAGCCAGAAACCTAACCCCATTGATATCAACGGAGAAGGAATTATTCCTGGAGAAGATCCCATGGGAGAAATTGTGCACCAACACACTCTTCCTGTTGCATTGTGAGACTTTACCTTTGGACACAATAGAATGAGTAGATTTTGAGGCCCTGTGGGATAATGGGAGCTGTAGTTTTACAAAAAGAGTGCAGGCCACACCAGGTGACCAAAAGGACTGCCTATAAAAAGTTTGTGCAGTGTTTCAGTAGAAATTCATTTCCTTAGATATATAAAAGTCAAAGTATGTATGGGTTGTTGTGTGTTTTCTAGGCTGTATGCCCACGTTCCAGAAACATTATCTCCTGACGTTTCGCCCACATCTATGGCAGGCATCCTCAGAGGTTGTGAGGTATATATATCCATTTTCCAGAAGCATTCTTTCCTGACGTTTTGCCCACGTCTATGGCCGGCATCCTCAGAGGTTGTGAGCTATATATGCCCATGTTCCAGGTGCATTCTCTCCTGACGTTTCGTCCACATTTATGGCAGGCATCCTCAGAAGTTGTGAGGTATATATATCCATGTTCCGGAAGCATTCTCTCCTGATGTTTCACCCACATCTATGGCAGGCATCCTCAGAGTTTGTGAGGTATACACGTCCATGTTCCAGAAGCATTCTCTCCTGACGTTTCGCCCACAACTATGGCAGGCATCCTCAGAGGTTGTGAGGTATATATGTCCATGTTCCAGAAGCATTCTCTCCTGACATTTCACCCACATCTATGGCAGGCATCCTCAGAGGTTGTGAGATATATATGGCCATGTTCCAGAAGCATTCTCTCCTGACGTTTCACCCACATCTATGGCAGGCATCCTCAGAGGTTGTGAGGTATATATATCCATGTTCCAGAATCATTCTCTCCTGACATTTCACCCACATCTATGGCAGGCATCCTTAGAGGTTGTGCAGTATATATATCTGACACGTGGACATACAGCCCGGAAAATACACAACAACCCTGTGTTTCCAGCCATGGAAGCCTTCGACAACACAAAGTATGTATGTTTGTATGTTTGATCCACAAAGGCTCCTACATGACTGGATGGATCTGAACCAAACTTGGCGTAGTTACCATTCACGACCCAATATAATATACCAGTGGGGTTTCAACTACAGCCTCCACCCCATTTGGGAATGAGGACCCCAAAAAGGTGAAAATATGTATGTAGTTCTCAGGCGCAACAACAAGAGGGCAGTGTATTGATAGAAAGGACTGGCTTCTGCCTTTTAGATATGTAAAGTAAGAGGAGAGGTGCCAACAAAACGCTTCATCTTCCTGCCGAAGACTTTTGTTTGTAAACTTCTTCCTTTTGATCTAATTGCCAGCATTTTTCTGGCATTTCCTTATGGGTGCCTTAAAATACCTCCCTGCTTTTAAGCAGTACCTATTTATCTACTCACATTTTGCTTTTGAACCACTAGATAGGCAGAAGCTGGGCTAAAGGCCAGGAGCTCACCCTGACCCAGGTTTCGAACTGTCAGCCATAACAACAACAACAACTTTATTTTTATATCCTGCTTCCATCTACCCACAGGAACTCAGAGCAACTAACATGGGGCTAAGCCCAAATAATTACAATAGAAAAGAATAAAATACATACATAAACACAACATCATGAATCCAGAGTTGCCTGCATATCCAGAGTTGCCTGCATATGCAATTTCTAGTGCTATTATTATTATTATCGTCATCGTCATTTTTATTAATTTTATCAGTTGTATTTTTATTATTATTACTTATTGTTAGTTTTATGTTTTTGTGAATGGTCTCATTAGAAAATACATACCCTGAACAACACCAGGTATCATTTATAAAAATGCTCCTGCAGTTAGGCAAAGCCCATAAGCCTAGCTTGCATATATTGCATATATTGTATCTATTGACCTAAAAGGCTAAATCTCCATCATATTTTACTTTTTAGAACATTGTTAAGCAGGTGTGCACATGTGCCCTTTCTTGGCTGAGTAGTCACTGTTACCCAATTGCAAGGATGCTCTGAATTGTGAATTTTGAACTGAAATGAGTTCTTTCCGGCTCTGTGGTTCTATGTGTGGGAGTTGTAGTTTGGCAAGGCACCTATACTCGAGCAGAGAAGGCAAGAAAAAAAACCTTACAAAAATTACATCTCCAAAGATTCCATAGTATGGAGCCATTGCAGTTAAAAGTGGCGTCAAACTACATTCATTCTATAGTGTAGACGCACATTGAGTGACACCTCTGGCTCTGTCCAAAACTGGAACCATGTCTTTCCCTTTTGCTTCGGTTCTTAAAAATCCAGGTCCTTCAGAACCCGTAAAAAATCAAGATGGCCAAGAAAGCATCTCTAATGGAAAATGTTCAGTAAATCAATGCTGAAAGAACGGGGGAATGTTTCGAGAGGGAAAGCGACGCAAGCGATACACATTGCACGCTGCCTTTCTCTCCGCGCAAACCTACCTGCAGACACATTTTGCGGCTGACGGAGTGAGCAGACTTCATTAAAAGGGGGAAACTCAGTCAACATCTGCTACCTTGAGATAAGGGTTGCCATACACCGTTCCATATTTTCCATGCGCTGATCGCTTGTTTCATCTGGCAAGGATGCGGGGGAAAAAGAGACTGGGGAGCGGGGAGTGTGTGTGTGTGTGTGTGTGTGTATATATATATATATATATACTAGGATGTGGGAAGATTGGCAGAAGGAAACTTTCCCAAGTTATTAATGTGCTTTGAAGAGCTGTGAGTAAAACGCCATGCGCTGACACTTTGGATTCTGAGACGCAAACAGACCTCATCCTCTCTCTCTGACAGAGATACAAGGAGGTCTCAAGGGGCTTGCTTTCATCAGATAAGGTTTGGATTGGATTGCCTGTGCAAAGAGAGAGATTATTCTCTCCTCTGGCCCACCCAGGCTGTGGAGACCCAAAGGGACCCCCAAAGGCCATCCAGTCCACCCAGCCACACAGAAACACACAATTTATTTATTTATTTGCAGTATTTATATTCCGTCCTTCTCACCTTCTTAAGGGGATTCAGGGTGGATCACAATGTACATATACATGGCAAACATTCAATGACATACAACACACTCAGACAGAGACACAAAGTGTGCTGGTACGGCTGTTCCAGAAGCTCCAACTTTATTCTCTTTCTGCTAATGTTTGCAGTCATAGAGCAGGCCACCTGTCCATCATCATTAAGTTTGGTTCCGCCCCTTGTTCAGGGCTCTGGGAGGGAAGCCATTTTTAAGTCAGTCTCACTTAAGGAAGCTAAGCTATAGGACGTAGACCAGCTCGTCCCGTAGAAAAGCTTCATATCTCAATAACATCCGGGGATATAGAACATCCAAGAAAACAGAAACAGAAATTCCTGGGGAAAAGGTCCCAAAGGTTCTGGCTAAGAGCGCACAGCCCCTCAGCCTCACAGCTCCTAGGGGAAACAGCCCTAAAGTTTCCAAAGAAACCTCGGAGAGGGAACAGCCCCACAGATCCATGGAACCCCAGCTGAAACATCTGCAAGCCTTGGTTGGTAGGTCCACTCGATACCCAGACGCACTTGGAATTGGCAGTGGGTCCCACATCAGCTAGGCCCATATAATAGACAGCCTGGGAGAGGTTATAAGGGGATTTTCTTCTTACAAAGAAAGCACAGTTATCCAAAGCCAATTGCCCGTCCCCTGGGGACAAGACTGAAAAGGCCAACAGTTTATTAAGGAAACCTTGAAGTGTTATTTGACTCCTTGAAGATTTATTATTTGTTCAACAATAAAGACTGTTATCTCATTAAAGACTCAAAGGACTATCCTTTTTAGTAAAATCCTCAAGAACCTCTCTTTGAGACGCCCTGGCTTCCCGCTGGGCATAAAGTATACGTCCTATACAAAGACAATAGTTACAGGCCCAGCACGTGACAGAACACAATGGCTATTTAACATTCCCAGCTTCTGGCTTCATGAGGGTATGCTCGATTCCAGCCACAGGGGGAGCTGCTGCTTCATCATTCACTGTGACGCCAAGTCCTTGATGGAGTACTTCCTCATCTTCTGGCACACACACACTGCTGGACATTTCTATGGTGACGTAAATTAGTTAAATTAGCCTCCCCGCATGAAGCTGTCCCTCAATTTTCCTACTTGACAGATGCAACTGTCTTTCAGATTGCTTAGGTAAACAACGAGCTAGGCTATTTAATGATCAGGCACTCAATCCAACCCAGGCTTTGAACTCATGACCTCTTGGTCAGTAGTGATCGATTGCAGGTGGCTGCTAACCAGCTGTGCCACAGCCCAGCAATCAAATCATTCTTGGCAGATGGCCATCCAGCCTCTGCTTCAAAACTTCCAGAGAAGGAGATTCCATGAGACACTCAAGCAACAGCGTATTCCATAACGGAACAGCTCTTACTGTTGGGAAGTTATTTCAAATTTTTAGGAGAAATCTCCTTCATCTTGAATTCATTGCTCCATTGTCTCCAAGATCTCCACATATAGGTATCATCCCCCATTCTGTATCTTTGCATTCCATTTTTTCTGCTGAAGTGGAGTATCTTGCGTTTGTCCCTGTTTGTTGAACAGAACCGGACCCAGGACGGAGCCCTGCTGATGGCACCCCACTTGTCACTTCCTTCCAAGATGAAGATGACGCATCAGTGAGCATTCTTTGTGTTCGTTCCCTTAGCGTAGCTTCCAAAAACTTGGGAATTGATACTCCCACTCTGTTCTGTCCTGGTCAGGTGGAGTAATATTTGCTTCAATGGATTTATGGCCTAAACACCTAAAAAGAACCAGATTCTGTCTGATCTTGAAATTTAAGCAGGGCCACCTGTGGTTAGTAGATGGATTCGGGACCACCAATGAAGACCGATAGCTGTAAGGCTCAGTTTCAAAGACTTGGCAAACCCACCTCTGAATATTCCTTGCTTAAGCAAACCTTATCAAATGTGGATGCCTTGAAATGACGTCTCTTTACTTGTCCCAGTTGCTTTCCCGTGATGGGACTCATTCATGGGGAAGGCACCTTTCTGACCCACATTTCATTTCGGATCAGAGAGGGGTCTTTTTCTCTCTCTCTTTGTGCTGCTGCCTAGAAGCTCAGACGGAATGTCTCTTGTTTTTAAAAATAGGACTCAGACTCGCAGAGGCGTTGACACGTTTAATTTACCACTCAGAGGAGGCAATTTCAATGAAGGCTCCGCAGGGCTGTCAAAGGCCCCTGATGTGGCGCACGGCTAATGACTTGCTGGGTTTTCTGACAGGCAAATGAGCACAACCTGTTCTTCCGAGGAGGACTCCCTGGGTAAAAAGACAAGGCGCACGCTTGACAGCTGCATGGCGCATGCAGTGCAAGGTTGTACAACTCCTCTCCCAAAGGTGTTTATAGGAGTGGAGAACACGCAGTGGCCTCAATCCAACACTCATGGAAACAGTGCCAGAAGGGAACCCAAAGGCCATCCAATCCAACCCCCTTTGGCCACAAAGGAAGACATAATCCAAGCCCTACTGACAGATAGACATCCAGCCTCTGCTTAAAAACTTCCACTGGGCTCCTCGGAAGCATATTCCATGGTCAGACTGCTTTAACCATCAGGAAGTTTTATTCTAATGTTTAGGTGGAATCAGGGGCGGTTCAACCGGTAGGCAAACTACGTGGTTTCTGAAAGCGCCATCCTCTTGGGGGCGCAGTTGAGGCTCCTCCAAGTGCCCTAAGGCCTGGTTGCTTCCTCCCTGTGGGCATCCTTGATTGGGAGGTGTTAGCTGGCCCTGATTGTTTCCTGTCTGGATTTCCTGTCTGGACGGGTGAGCAGCCAGCCAGCTGCAACGAATTACTCTGACCAAGAGGTCATGAGTTCGAGGCCAGCTCGGAGCCTATGTTTGTCTTGTCTTTGTTCTATGTTAAAGGCATTGAATGTTTGCCTATATGTGTAATGTGATCCGCCCTGAGTCCCCTTCGGGGTGAGAAGGGCGGAATATAAATACTGTAAATAAATAAATAAATAAATTTTCCTTGTTTTCAGAGTGTTGTTCTTTATTTACATGTCCCCTTCTCTCAGCTTTCTCTTCTCCAAGCTAAACATATCAACTCCTTAAGCCGCTCCTCAGAGAGATTCATGGCTTACAGACCTTTGACCATTTTGGTCTCCCTTCTCTGGACACCTTCCAGCATCTCCATATCCTCCTTGAATTTTACTGCCCAGAACTGGACACAGAGTTAACCCAAGTGAGGTTTGACCAAAGCAGAAAAGAGTGGGACCATAACGTCTCTTGATCCTGACACTAGACTCCTGTTGATGCAGCCTAGAATCGCAATGGCCTTTTTAGCTGCTGCATCGCACTGTTGGCACATGTTCAGCTTATGGTTCGCTAGACTCATAGGTCCCTTTCCCATGAAATGTTTTCAGGTCACTTGTCACCCACCCGACATCTCTGCATTTCATTTTTATTTCTTAAGTGTAGGCAATGCAATGCATTGCTTACATCCTCTCACTTGAGGCTTTTGTCTCGTTCCTTCATAGCTAGGCTTATGCTTAGGCTTATACTGGAGTCAGTGTTTTCCTGAGTTTTTTTGTGGTAAAATTAGGTGCCTCGGCTTATATTCGGGTCGGCTTATACTCGAGTATATGCAGTAATTGTCAGGGGATGATGGGGTGCAGAGTGGATTCCAAAATTCATCATCCCGCTCTCACCTCCTTCTCCAGACTGTATTCCCATGCTGAGAAACAGCACTGGTCAAACAAACACTCCAGCAGACGAAGTCCAACTGTTGATTAACTTTATTTACATGTCTATTTACAGTTTGCATTTCTTGGCTTCCAGAGCATAGCATTCATAGTCCATCTTCAGAGAAAGCTCAAGCCGAACACCACAGATAAGATAAACAGCATTCCTCAGATCGGAGGAAGTTCCAACCCTCAAAGGCAGGAAATCAAGCCTGATAGGTCATAGTAATCACAACAGGCTGTCAGTCAAAACTAGCCTGCTGTTAACTATTTCATTACTGAAAATACACACTCTAGCTCATCAGCAGTAAACACTTGATTTACATTTCATACAAATACAACCATACTCCAACAGTAATTAAGTAAGGAAGTACAGCCAAAGGACAACAGCCTTAGTTGGGTCATTTTAGCTTCCAGTTTAGGCATCATTTGCTTCCTAACCTATTCATTTGTCTCTTTGGCAGTCCAGGGTTTCGATAGAGCTTCCCCCCAACATCACGTTCCAAATGGGCTGATTTGTGTCCCGCAGTCTTATTAACGGAGGCTTCTTCTAGGTCTGCTCAGGTCTTGCAAATGCAGGAAAGAGATGAGGTTCCCTTGACGGAGTCACTCCGCTTTTCCTCCCACTTTTCCAAGCTTTCTCGTCTTTTCCTGTGAGTCATGTTGCTTCGTGGTGGGTCGTAAGTACGAGAGACTCCATTTAGTCATTTTTGCTTCTAGGGAGAATTCAGCCTTGATTGACTCTTTGACTCATTTCTTGGTCTTTTTTGGCAGTTCGGCTGAACCACTTTCTCAATGCATTGAGTTCTTCCTTTCAGTTTCCTTCACTGTGTGGCTTTCCCAACCATACATTAAAATCATTTTTTGCTTTGGTGATATTTCGTGATACGAGGGTTGAATGAAAAGTAATGCCTCCACCTTCGTAACTCCTCAACAGATGGCAGTCCTGGTCTGCGGCAAGTACTGGGTTGTTCACTAGACTCTCCTCTACACTTCCATTTGGTGGGAAGACTTAGCATTGAACGGTTGTGTTGTTGAAGTGTGAAATATGGAACCCTGTGCAGACGGTTCCATTTGGCGGGAAGCCTGGGCATTGAACGGTTGTGTTGTTGAAGTGTGAAATATGGAACCCTGTGCAGACGGTTCCATTTGGCGGGAAGCCTGGGCATTGAACGGTTGTGTTGTTAAAGTGTGAAATATGGAACCCTGCGCAGACGGTTCCATTTGGCGGGAAACTTTGGCATTGAACGGTTGTGTTGTTGAAGTGTGAAGTATGGAACCTTGTGCAGACGGTTCCATTTGGCAAGAAGCCTTGGCATTGAACGGTTGTGTTGTTAAACTGCAAAATATGGAACCCTGTGCAGACGGTTCCATTTGGCGGGAAGCCTGGGCATTGAACGGTCGTATTGTTAAAGTGTGAAGTATGGAACCCTGCACAGACAGTTCCATTTGACGAGAAGCCTGTGTGTCATTGGGCGAGTAAGTTTAAAGATGTTGAGGTGGGAACATCTGACTTGCGTGACAAACAAAGAGTTGGACGTCCTGTGACAGCAACCACCGAGTTTCACAAGCAAGAGGTTGACAGATTGATTCAGGACGGTCGTTGTATCACTCAGAGAGAAATTTCAAGCATCATCGGCATTTCACAAGAACGTGTGGGTCATATTATTGCTTTGCTTGGCTGTCGGAAGATCTGTGCACGATGGGTCCTGTGAGACGCTGGTTGCGGAAACAGAGTGTCGACTTCTTCCATGATGGCTTCAGAAAACTTGTTCATCATTGGCAAAAATGTATCCAATTGTCTGGTGATGATATAGAAAAGTGAATAGTGGTAGTTAAAGAACATATTCTAAGGATTGTTTCTGCTTTTGATTTATTAAAATATTCCCATCCAAATTGAAGTAACGAAGGTGGAGGCATTACATTTCATTCAACCTTTGTACATTTGAGAATCGTATCTCGTTCCTTCATAGCTGCCCTTCCAAGCTCTTGCCTTCTCCAAATTACTTGAACACCTTTTCCATTTCAGTTCATGATCGAGCCAAGGCACTGGAAGTCTTTAACTGTTTTATGTCTTTTTGACACTATTCAATGTTATGCAAAAAACATAACGCTTGCTATTTCTTTTGTTCTCTTAATATTCACCTGCAAGTGTGCTTTTGCTCTTCCCTTCCTAGCGAGTGTCTTCGCTATGTGTTTATTGTCATCGTTCCCTGCTTTCCACTTCCTTTTAACAACCCCTGAATGAGACAATACAAATAGTTTTTCGCTGAGATAATGACAGGAATAGAATACTTTTTATACATCCTGAGACTCATTCTCTTTTATGTCTCAATGGGAAAGCAACACCTTATCATATCCAAACTCTGGTCTAGATTAAGTGCACTTTCTTCTTCTTCCTGTTGTTGCTGCAATTGTGTTTTTTCAAGTCGTTCCCAACTTATGGCAACCCAAACACAAACTTATTGCAGGGATTTTTCCCGCAAGATTTGTTCAGACAGGTTTGCCTTGGCCTTCCTCTGAGGCTGAGAGAGTGTGACTTGACCAAGGTCACCCAATGGGCTTCCTGGGCTGAGCAGGGATTCGAACCCATATCTCCAGAGTCACAGTCCAATGCTAAAACCATTATATCACGCTGTCTCCTATTGTGGTTATTAGTATTAGTGTTATTCAGGCAGGCTTTTAAAGAAAAAGATTTTAAAGATCAAGTCAGGGGGTGCTGTGGCTTTGCTTTGAATGTGTTTTTAATCCGTTTTATGGATTTTAACCGTTAATTGCTTAATGCCATTGATGCTTAATTCTGTCTTAGTGTTCGTACAATTGTAGATTTTAAATTATATTGAAATGCTTTTAAGGTAAGCCACTTCGAGTCTCCTTTATGGAGAGAAAAAGCAGGATACAGTATGAATAAACATCAACAACACAACAACAATAACAAGTTGTCAAAGGCTTCACCATAAACGGCTTGCATTCTCTGATGAATCTCCTTTGGGGTGACACCTTCTGCTGTCAAGAATTCAATGACTGCACGTTGCTTAATTCTCATTGACTGACAGTCTGCGCAGGGTTCCATACTTCGGACTTTAACAACACAACCGTTCAATGCTAAGGCTTCCCGCCAAATGGAACTGTAGAGGAGAGTCTACTGAACAAGCCAGAACCTGCCGCAGACCAGGACAGCCATCTTTTGAGGAGTTACGAAGGTGGAGGCATTACTTTTCATTCAACCGTCATACTTTTGTTGCCGCCAATGGTGAGTTTGAAGAGAGGAGCAAAGAGAGACATAGATTTTGTGTGTTGGGCAGGACTGAAATATCAACTCCTTGGTATCCTCCCAGGTGAGATATGGGGCTAGGATTTGCCCTGAAATGGAGCAGGAAGGCAAGCAGACAAGAAAGAAGAATTTTGCTGGACCTGCCAAGTCCCAGCACTGGTTCCAGTCCAACCTACTCACAGCACTAGCTGAGATGGAGTTTATTCCAAGCATCAGGACTTTAGAGTTACGAGAACAATCACAAACTATATATGAATATACCTCATGCATACGTGGTCATCTTTATCTGAGGTCTATGTGACCAGGACAAAATGTACCCACAGCTCGTTTGTTGTTTCAAAAAATGTTCTTAGGATCTGGCACTGTGTGTAGCCATAACTTCTGGTTGTTGGCCGTGCGCATATGATATTGCAGTTGCAGAATATTATCATAATTATCAGAGTTCCAATTAGCATTGGAAAGGTTTGTCTCTTGCCTGGGGGGCATCCTTTGTTCAGAGTCATTAGCCGTCCTTGGGGCTCCTCTGCCCTCAGAGTGTTGCTTCCCATCTACTGTTTTGATTTTTGAGTTTTTTAATACTGGTAGCCAGATTTTGTTCATTTTCATGGTTTCCTCCTTTCTGTTGAAGTTGTCCACATGCTTGTGGATTTCAATGGCTTCTCTGTATAGTCTGACATGATAGACGTTGGAATAGTCAAGCATTTCTGTGTTCTCAATATTAAAAACTCAAAAATCACAACAGTAGATGGGAAGCAACACTTTGAGAGCAGAGGAGCCCCAAGGACGGCTAATGACTTTAAACAAAGGATGCCCCCCAGGCAAGAGACAAACCTTTCCAATGCTAATTAGGGTGATTAACTGAAACATTAGCGCTGGCTTCCAACTGACAAAGGACTCTTGTCACACCCTGGACTCTCCACAGATATCTATTTACCTTCCTTGCCTAGTTTATCCATGCCTCACAACCTCTGAGGATGCCTGCCATAGTAGATGTGGGCGAAACATCAGGAGAGAATACTTCTGGAACATGGCCACACATACAACAACGCTGTGATCCCAGCCATGAAAGCCTTCGACAACACAATAAACTCTTAGTTAAGAATGGAGGTAGGAGAACAGGAAGCAAGAGAAGGGAAATCCACTCTTGGAAGAGTTCTTATCATAGAGGTAAGCGTTTTCTACATGGTAAGCACTGCACAACAGATTTGTGTAAATGTTTTCGAAAAACTCCCATTCTTGTCAAATGTGGAGCTAAGGGGACTCCATTTGGGGCTCGAACCCATAGTTTAAGAAGAAGCAGAGGTCTAGCCAATGGGACATTTGGTCTGCACTAGTCTCCTCCATGGCAATGCAAGGCCAAGATGCCTTCTCCTTCATCCTGGGAAGTCAGGTGGAGTTACTCAAACCCTGCGCTTGCTCTCCCGCGGAGCCTTGCTCCACGTTGCCTGGAAACCTGCTTGTTTTGGAGGCGACTGTCAGGGGCAGGAGAGCTTGCAGAGGTGGCAGAAGGAAATGAGAGCTCCATCACTCCATACCAAGTGGCTGCGAAGGCAAAAGAAGCCAAGGGGAGGGTAGAAAGGGAAACGATTCGGATCAAATCACACAGCAAGGAGCCTCCCTTGAAAACACAGAGAGAAGAAAAGAAGGCGGAGGAGGAAGGAGGGAAGTGGGGTGATAAACTCCATAACAAGTGGAGTGCACACAATGGACTGCGCATGTTGCAGACCCAACAGGAACGGGCTGCCCGCAAGGCCAACACAAAGACCCCGCCGGCATTCGTTGACAGAGATCGACGGGGCCGACAAGGCCGGGCGTCCGTCCGTTCGGAGTCACCACCTCAGGCGAGACAGGCAATTTCGGTGACGTGCAGCGCTCCCTTTGTTCCTTATTGCACAACGAACAAGAAAACAAAAATAATGACCGCAGGCAATTTGCATAATTTTAAAGTAGAATGTGCAGAGACTGAAATAGTTTGGCTCAATCGGTGATAACAATGAAGACGGCAGTCAGGAAATCTGTAGACGACGAGGACTTGGAAAGGCAGCTAGGAAGGAACTAGACAAGAGCCTCAAGTGTCGAGATACCACACTGAATGTTAGGACTTTATCACACAAACCCATTCTTCCACTGCAGTTACAGGAAGCTGAGAAGGAGCTTTAAGTGTTATGTTCGATCGTTGAATACTAGGCCATTATTCCATGAACCTTCTATTCCAGGCATGGCAAACTAAGGCAAACTAAGCGGCTCCCTGGGCGCTTACCTCAGGCCCTCCTAATTGCAAAACGATAGCATAATGTGCTGCAGGATGTCTGGCAAAAGCAAAGTGTTGGCAGTTTAATAAACCTTTTCAATGTTTTTATTATAGAACCAATTAGGAAATGGCAGTTATGACCCAGGAACAAAAATAGTCTTACATACTGCAATGTAAACAAGAATAATCATCAGAAATGTATAAAGCGGTTAATAATGCATGTTGGAAAGGCGAACAAGAGGGAAGATTTTATCCTGATGTGTTGTGATAACTTGTGATAAGATATTGGAAACAGATACACTGATACAACAGATATTTAAGACAGTGATTCAACTAAAGCCAGAGTTGTTTTTAACAGGAACTGTGAGATAAATGAATGGGGGGGAAAAGCAACATCCAAGAATACTAAACTATATGATTACTACCGGCAAAACTCTTCTGGGTGAAGGAGCGGCAAACTATAGAGATCCCATCTCTGGAAAATTGGATAATGAACGTGTTTGAACTGGCTGAAATGGGCACATTATCTACTTCGCTAAGAGGAAAATTGAAAGATTAGGAAGTGGATGGCACCAAATTGGGAGCGATAGCAAATACCGCAGACAGGGACAGAATTGAAAAAAAAATGACCTTAACAGATTAGAGAGTTGGACCCAAAACTAACAGAAGAAATGTAAGGAATTACACTAAATAAAAATGAAATGCATAGATAGAGAATAATCCATGGGAAAGGGGCCTAGAAGTCTTGGTGGACCCCAAGCTGAACATGATGCAACCGTGTGATTCTGCATTAATTCTGTAGTGTAGATCCGGCATGGGCAAACTTTGGCCCTCCGGGTGTTTTGGACTTCAACTCCCACCATTCCTGGCTTAAGCGGCTGAGGGGGAAAAGGAAAGGGCCTGAGGCCAGGAATGGTGGGAGTTGAAGTCCAAAACACCTGGAGGGCCAAAGTTTGCCCATGCCTGGTGAGCCATTTCCCAAAAGTCTAACGTCAATGGGAAGAAGAGTGCGGAAAAAACCCAAACCCCTAATACGAAGGTTGATTTATTTTCTTTCCTATCACCGGCTCCCATTAACGGCAGTCGCCCTGTTGTGGTGACTCACCCATCTATTAAAGAACCGGGATGAAGATAAATGAGGAACTCGACTGGAGGAAAGAAGAGAGGCAACTTGGAAGAACACCGGAATGAAAGCAATGGCTGATTTCTATTACTGATCCCTTTGCTCTGCAGCTGGGTCTGCACTGTAGAATTAGTGCCAGTTTGACACAACTCTCGTTGCCATGGCTCAATGCTATAGAATCCTGGGAGTCGTAGCTTGAGAAGGTTGTTGCCACGTTTGGCAGGTTCTGACTGAGGCCTCTTCCACACTGTCAGAAATATTAAAAATTAACTAGGTATTTTTAAGTACAAAAATGTGAGTCAAGCACTGAAAGGGTTCACACAGTAGCTTTACATACAGTAGCCTTCACACTGGAGCTTCACACACAAGGCCTTCAACCTGGGGCTTCTCTCACTGAAACTTCTCACTGATGCCTCTCTCACACTGAGGCCTCCTCACTCTGATGCAATGACTCAGAAAAAGCTGAAGTTCAATATAAGGAGATGTGCCTGTAGCTTAGTAGGCCTCAGTGTGAGAGAGGCTTTGTTGGAAATGAAAGCTATGGACTTGTCAACATCAGAAGAGGAATGTTCCAGGGAGACTCATTGTCCCCTCTGCTTTTCATTATTGCCATGATCCCTCTGTCAACAATCTTACAAAAAACAAATCTTGGCTACCAAACATCTAAGAAATCTCACAAAATTTTGCATCTGATGTACATAGATGACCTGAAGCTGTATGGGAAAACAGAAACTGAAATCCAGTCTCTGACCAACCCTGTCCGAATTTTTAGCACTGATATCAGCATGGAGTTTGGTTTGGACAAATGTTCGACAGTGGCATTGAAGAAGGGAAAAATCATGGAAAGTGAGGGCATAAATATGCTTAATGGCCAAACAATAAAGTGTCACCAGCCAGAGGCCTATAAATATCTGGGCATATTGCAGCTGTAAAACATCAAGCATGAACATGTGAAAACTGTGGTCAGCAAAGAATACACACAAAGGGTCAGAAAAAATTCTCAAAAGCAAGCTCAATGGAGGCAACACCATCAAGGCCATAAACACCTGGGCCATACCTGTCATAAGATATACTGCTGGCATCATAAACTGGACACAGGTGGAACTGGGCAATTTGGAAAGAAAAACAAGAAAACTCATGACCATTCATCATTCACTTCACCCTCTGAGAGACGTTGACCGGCTATATCTGCCTAGAAGATCAGAAGGCAGAGGACTCTTGCAAGTCAAACAAGCAGTCAAAGAAGAAGAACATGCCCTGGCAGAATATGTCAAGCAAAGTGAAGAACCTGCTTTGATTGAAGTCAAAAATCAGAAACTCCTCAAAGCACAGCAGACAAAGAATCAGTACAAGAAAGCCACACTACAAACTAGAGCTGACAGCTGGCACAACAAAACATTGCATGGGAAGTTCCTTGACAAAATTGAAGGAAAAGCTGATAAGGAGAAGACCTGGCTCTGGCTCACGAATGGGACCCTGAAGAAGGAGACAGAAGGCCTGATCCTTGCAGCCCAGGAGCAAGACATCAGGACAAATGCAATCAAGGCCATGATCGAAAAATAGCTGATGACCCAAAATGCAGACTGTTTGCTGTGTCATAAAAATAAAAAATAATAATAGTTACTTTTATTTTTGTATCCCGCCTCCATCTCCCTGAAGGGACTGGGGGCGGCTGACATGGGGCCAAGCCCAAACAATTAAAATAAAAGAAAAGAAAATACATACAAGACACACGACAACATCCAATAGAAATGTTTATACAATAACATAACAAAACAAAACATAATAACAGTAGCATAATAAAACAGAGTATGAAAACAATAAAAAATTTAAACGAGGGCAAGCTGGACCAAAAGTGCGAGGCGTGGAAATTGTAAAACCCGTGGGTGAGGGATATAAAGTGCTGCATATAGTGGGAAACTCAGTTGGGATAAACAATGAGGTTATTCTCAACTGAGCGATGAGATAAAGTGCATCAAGAAAACAGCTTAACACTGGGACGCAACCTGACATAGGAATCCGTTATTCAGTCTTCATAAACAAATTATATGAGTCTACACTGACATATAATAATTGGGATTTCCTAACCTCTAGCTCAGGGGTCCTCAAACTTTTAAAGCAGAGGGCCGATCAACAACCCTTCAGACTGTGGAGGGGCCGAATTATCATTTGGAAAAAAAAATGAACAAATTCCTGTGCACACTGCACATGTCTTATTTGTAGTGAAAAAACCCCAACAAAAATGAAAGAACAATATAATATTTTAAAATGAAAACAATTGTAACCAACATAAACCTATCAGGATTTTAATGGGAAGTGTGGGCCTGCTTCTGGCCAATGAGATAGTCAAGTTAATTAGGATTGTTGTTGTTGTTGTGTGCCTTCAAGTCATTTCAGACTTTGGGTGAGACTAAGTCTAAAATGATTTATTTATTCATTTCCTACATTTATTTATTACATTTATATCCCGCCCTTCTCACCTCAAAGGGGACTCAGAGCAGCTGTATGTACATACAATATATTATTAGCATAGCACAATATTAGCATTATATATTACTATATTGAACTATATCACTATACTGTAATATTATATGTAATATATAACATATAATGGGGGGCCCTGATGGCACAGTGTGTTAAAGCACTGAACTGCTGAACTTGTGGACCAAAAGGTCCCAGGTTCAAATCCCGGGAGTGGAATGAGCACCCACTGTTAGCCCCAGCTCCTGCCAACCTAGCAGTTCGAAAACATGCAAATGTGAGTAGATAAATAGGTACTGCTCCGGCGGGAAGGTAACAGCGCTCCATGCAGTCATGCCGGCCACATGACCTTGGAGGTGTCTACAGACAACGCCGGCTCTTCGGCTTAGAAATGGAGATGAGAGTCAGACCCCAGAGTCAGACATGACTGGACTTAATGTCAGGGGAAACCTTTTTATAACATACTAGCTGTGCCCGGCCACGCGTTGCTGTGGCGAAGTATGGTGTTATGGGAAATAAAGTATTGAGGAATTGGTGGTAGTTAAGGTAAAGGGTAAAGCTTTTCCCCGGACATTAAGTCCATTATAAATGGGTTATATAGCTGTGTGGAAGGGCCTTGAGTCTACACTGACCTATAATCCAGTTCAAATCAGATAATCTGTATCTGAGGCCTAAATGAGACCTAACTCTGCCTGTCCCCTGGGCTGAGTGGGTTGCTAGGAGACCAAGTGGGCGGAGCTTAGCCTTCTAACTGGCAGCAATTGGATAAAAACAATTCTTCCTCTCCCTCTAATTAGGACTTTATTTTTCTTTTATTTTTGTTGTATGAACGTAGAGGCATGGATGAGGGGTTGTGCTGCCAAGTTTAGTGTTTCTGGGATGTGTAGTTTTGTTGCTTTGTCCTAGGCTGAAATTTCATTACCCTTTTATATATATATATAGATAATTAATATTATTACATGGTATTATTATTAGTATTATATTGTATAACATTATAATATTATTATCAATATTATATGTATATACAATATATTATATTATTTAAAATAATATAAAAATATTATATTATAAAACTGACGGCAGGGGCCAGGTAAATGACCTTGGAGGGCCGCATCCGGCCCCCGGGCCTTAGTTTGGGGACCCCTGCTCTAGTTGATTGCTGCATCAACACACAGGTAAAAGCAGTGGCTGCAGTGGATCTGCCTTTGCAGAGGCACATGATCCCCTTTCTGGCCCATATCTGCAGCCCCAGCTCCCCTTCCGCCCACTCTCCTTTCGTCCTCAACCACAATGGGAGCCACTTGTTTCCATCTTGTCCAGCCGTCATTCAGGGCACAAAACCCCAAGAACGGAGCGGCAGGAACAATGCATGCTCCCACAAAAGCGAGCGGCGCTCCGGCAAACGCAGCACACCTACACCTTCCCTCGGTATTGTTCCAAGAAATTACAGCGATAACATCTCCCTGTTACTGGGGGGGATTTTATCATCCAATTCCACCCGTTTGAGCTGAGGAAGCAGTTTCCGATCCATCTGCTGTTTTTCTCAGACCCAATCATCCCCGCCGTTGAAACAAATGGGGATTATTTTGACATTGACGTATTGGTTAAAAATGGGACTCCGGGCATTTAATAGGCAGTTAATTCAGAGCGGGCCTTTGTGGACACTTTGCGGTTGACAAGGCAAACAAGAAAGCCCGACGCAATCTGAGAATGTCTTTGCCGGCAAGAGACATCCAGCCTCTCTGAAGACTGGAAAGTTTGTGGCTCAGATCCTTTCCAAAGTGTATGGCTCCCAAGAAGGTTCAGCTTTGCTAGCTAAAGATTTCCTTGGTTCAAGCATCCATCCAAATGAAATCAATGGCCGAGAAATCAGAAAAAGATGAGGACTTGGAAGGGAAGCTACCCTGTTTCCCCGAAAATAAGACATCCCTAAAAAATAAGACCTAGCAGAGGTTTTGCTGAATTGCTAAATATAAGGCCTCCCCTGAAAGTAAGACCTAGCAAAGTTTTTGTTTGGAAGCATGCCCAGGGCCTGCCAAACAGAACACCATAGCATGCAGGATTGGTAAATGTAAATGGAAATTATGATAGTAACAAGAAATTCTTGACAGGAGTCACATTTTGTCTGGTTTGGTTATGTTGGTTTGTGATAACAACTACTGTACATGTAAATGTTCATTTTTTTTGTTCAACAATAAATGTGAATTCTTTTTCATGGAAAAATAAGACATCCCCTGAAAATAAGACCTAGCACATCTTTGGGAGCAAAAAATAATATAAGACACTGTCTTATTTTCGGGGAAATACGGTATGAGGAAACTTCAAGAACCTCGGGCATTAAAATAGACCATTGAGTACCAAAGTCAGGACTGTCCATGTTGTTAAATTTTCAATTTCTATATATACAGTAGCGTCTCACTTATCCAACATAAATGGGCCGGCAGAATGTTGGATAAGTGAAAATGTTGGATAATAATGAGGGATTAAGGAAAAGACTATTAAATGTTACGATTTTACAAATTAAGCACCAAAACATCATGTCGACAAAAAGCAGTTCAATGCACAGTAACGTTATGCAGTAATTACTGCATTTACTAATTTAGCACCAAAACATCGCAATGTATTGAAAACATTGACTACAAAAACACTGACTACTAAAAAAATTGACTACAAATAAAGATAGAATTGCACAAAACGAACTTATAGTAACAACATTGTCGGAAGTTAGATCAGTAAAAAGTTCAGTCCTTGCTGCCTAGAGAAATGGCTGTGGATCCAAGTGGGAGTCAGACTGCGTTGGATAATCCAGAATGTTGGATAAGCGAGACTCTACTGTAACTAGCTGTACCCAGCCAAGTGTTGCTATTTAATTATTTATTTATTTATTTACAGTTTTTATATTCCGTCCTTCTCACCCTGAAGGGGACTCAGGGCAGATCACATTACACATATAAGGCAAACATTCAGTGCCTTGACATAGAACAAAGACAAAGACAAACACAGGCTCCGAGCTGGCCTCGAACTCATGACCTCTTGGTCAGAGTGATTTGTTGCAGCTGGCTGCTCACCAGCCTGCGCCACAGCCTGGGCCCAGTCTGGTTTGATGGGAAAGAAAAGTATCTGAAACTGAATCTGAATACAGTTACAGGAAAAAGGAGACTGGCCGTTGCTAAGGGGCATGGTTTTACCTATCTCAGGTGTGACAGGTTTGTGATAGTAGGTATGTGAATACCTTAAAACACTTGTCAATGCGAATGCTACTTTTGGTCCAAATACAGTTTCAGATCTATGTGATTTCACAATGCTTGTGGGTGGGCAATACTTGTGGTGGTTCCATTGTCTGTGCAGATATGGAGAGTGTCTGGTTTGGTGACTCTGGAACATGAAACATATTACTGTCCATGTAAGAAGCAATCCGTGTTCTGATGTAAACCGTAAAATTCTAAAGATTGCCTCTGAGTGTAAATATAGATAGATAATGGATGGATGGATATGGATCTCTTTCTTTCTCTGCCCTCCCCTTGGGGAGAATGACAGGGGGCGTGGCTTCCTCTTTGGCCACGCCCATGTTATTTTCCTGCTGGGAAAGGCCATAGGCCCCTCCCAGGGAGCGACCCCAGGACCTTCTCCTCCCTATTATTGAATATCTGGCTCCCAGTATTTGAAAACTCTAAAATCAGGACAGTAGATAAAGAACACCACTCAGAAAACAGAGGAATTCCAGACAGGAAACAATCAGGGCCAGCTAACACTTCCCAACAATGGATTCCCCCAGGCAGGAAGAAGCCAGGCTTTGAAGCTGCAAGGCTATTCAAAGCTAATCATGGTGGCCAATTGCAACATTCACACTTGCCTCAAAACAAGAGTTTTCTCCCACCCTGGACCTTCCACAGATATATAGACTTTGCATAATTCGCCTAGCCGTCCCTTGTGGCCCCTCCCATGCTGGTTGCTAAAGGGAGGAGACTGTTTGGTCATTACTAGCGCTGTTGCTAAGGGGAGGAACCATCTGCTGAGATGGTTGCTAAGGGAAAAAGGAGACTGATTGGCTGTTGCTAAGGGGCATGGTTTTACCTGTCTCAGGTGTGACAGGTTTGTGATAGTTCGAATGCTACTTTCCAAATTTCGTAGCAATTGGTGAAGTAGTTTGGGCTATATAAGGTCCCCACAAACTGACATTACATTTTTAATTACCGTATATACTTGAGTATAAGCCGACCCTAATATAAGCCAAGGCACCTAATTTTACCACAAAAAAAAAAACAACTGGGAAAACATTGACTCTAGTATAAGCCGAGGGTGGTAAATTTCAGAAATAAAAACAGATAGCAATAAAATGACATTATGTTTTTGAATATTTACATAAAGCTCAAATTTAAGATAAGACTGTCCAACTCTGATCAAATCATTATTCTCATCTTCTTCAATGTAAATGTGCTTATGTATCCTTTTAATAATAATAATAGAGTAAAATAATACATGTAATAATAATAATAATAATAATAATAATAATAATAATAATAATAATAAATACAGTAGAGTCTCACTTATCCAAACTAAACGGGCCGGCAGAAGCTTGGATAAGTGAATATCTTGGATAATAAGGAGGGATTAAGGGAAAGCCTATTAAACATCAAATTAGGTTATGATTTTACAAATTAAGCACCAAAACATCATGTTTTACAACAAATTTGACAGAAAAAGCAGTTCAATATGAAGTAATGTTATGTTGTAATTACTGTATTTACGAATTTAGCACCAAAATATCACGATATATTGAAAACATTTACTACAAAAATGGCTTGGATAATCCAGAAACTTGGATAAGCGAGGCCTGGATAAGTGAGACTCTACTGTAGAGGAAAATAATACATGTAATAATAAATAGAGTAAAATAATAAATGCAATAATATTAATAATAAGATCAGAGTGAAATAATAAATGTATTAATAATAATAAAAATAGAGTAAAATAAATGTAATAGTAGCAACAATAATAGAGAAAAATAATAAATGTACCATATATTCTCGAGTATAAGCTGACCCAAATATAAGCCAACCAGGACCCTCACCCGAGTATAAGCCGAGGGGGGCTTTTTCAGTCTTAAAAAAAGGGCTGAAAAACTAGGCTTATAGTCGAGTATATACAGTATATAGATTGTCAGTGACGACAGTGAAGAAAGCTGATAAAGAAAGGGACTCATCTGAGCAATGATGTTGGAGGAGATATGGATCCTATGGACTGCTGAGAATCCAAATAGATGGCTCCCAGAGCAAGCCAAATCTGTCCTCTCCTAAGAAAGGCCCATGCAATCCGAATTTCTTTTCAGCTTTTTAGATAGATAATGCACTGTTAGATAGGAATGCATTTACTGTAATTCCATTGTGCAAAACTAGTTAGAAAATATAGTTCTAATGGACATGTGGTCACACACATCCAATGAAGGGTTAAGTAGGTGGTGATGTGGAACTTGAGGGACATGCAAAGAAGCTGATACATGACCATGTGACAGACATGAGATTAGCATCATTAACTGTTGTTCCTGTTTTATGGGTATAAAAGTGGGCAACAAGTATGTGCGCTCTCTCTTGATATGATTCTGTCGCTTCTCGCTGTATATCCATTGCTGATATTTGTATCTGTTGTGAGTCTACCTCTATATACCGAGAGGAGATATGGGGATCTGGATGTGTGTGTGTATATATAGCTGTACATAAATCAATGTGTCAAGATTAAAACTGAGTTAAGGAGTTTTCTTAAAACAGTGAGCAACACAAAGTCAGGCTGTGCAGTAAATCTCTGCTGTCAACTGATAAGGACTCTGCTGTGTTTGGGTTGACTTTTATAACTTTTTAATAACTTGCCTCTGAGACAATCAGTCCAGAGCACAGCACGGGAAGGGTGTGATTGAGGAAGGAGAAAACTATAAATCATACACCTTTCCCAACGTTTCCAACATAGGCAACAGATTCTTGGTTTCACAGAAGACTGGAAAGGTTGTGGTTCATATTATTTCCATAAGATTGGACTGTGAAGAAGGCTAAGCCTTCTAGTTAAAAGATTGCCTTAGCTCAGTCATGCGTCAAAATGAAGACCACAGCCAGGAAATCAGAAGTTGAGGACTTGGATGGACAACTATGAAGAAACTCCAAGAATCTCAAGTGCCAAGATGTATCATCGAGTTCCAAAGTTAGGATTGTCTGTCCCATAATATTCTCATAGAATCATAGAGCTGGAAGAGACCTCAGTTTCTATGTATAGTTGCAAAAGTGAAGAAATTGGATAGGAGGAGAATCATTTGAGCTGTGATGCTGGAGGAGATGTCGATACCATGGACAGCTAAGAAGATAAATCAATGCAGCCTAGAGTAAACCAAGCCTGAGCTCTCCAAAGAAAGCCATGTGCAGGGCCGGCCCTAGGTAATTTTCAAGTGTAAGCAAGCAGTATTTTTGGCACCCTCCCCCCAAAGTCCCAGGCCTTTACCAGAGGGAGGAAACTCTTCCTTCCAGTAAAGGTCCAGCTTGGGAAACCTGGAGCGTGTCACTGTTTAGCAACGCATTCCGTGTTTCCCCAAAGTCCAGGCCTTTACCGGAGGGAAGAATTTTCTCTCTCTGGCAAAGGCCCGGCCTACAGAAAACCAGGGCACATTGCTGTTTAGCAACGCACTCCGCATTTCCCCGAAGTCCCGGGCCTTTACCGGAGGAAGGAAACTCTTCCCTCTGGTAAAGGCCTAGCCTAGGGAAACCCGGAGCACATTGCTGTTTAGTAACATGCTCCGCATTTCCCCAAAGTCCCGGGCCTTTACTTGAGGGAGGAAACTCTTCCCTCTGGTAAAGACCCGGCTTAGGGAAACCCGGATTTCGCTCCAGGTTTCCTAGAATCATAGAATCATAGAATCATAGAATAGCAGAGTTGGAAGAGACCTCATGGGCCATCCAGTCCAACCCCCCACTAAGAAGCAGGAAATCACATTCAAAGCACCCCCGACAGATGGCCATCCAGCCTCTGCTTAAAAGCCTCCAAAGAAGGAGCCTCCACCACGGCCCGGGGGAGAAAGTTCCACTGCCGAACAGCCTTTCTCACAGTGAGGAAGTTCTTCCTGATGTTCAGGTGGAATCTCCTTTCCTGTAGTTTGAAGCCATTGTTCCGTGTCCTAGTCTCCAGGACAGCAGAAAACAAGCTTGTTCCCTCATCCCTATGACTTCCCCTCACATATTTGTACATGGCTCTCATGTCTCCTCTCAGCCTTCTCTTCTGCAGGCTAAACATGCCCAGTTCTTTAAGCCGCTCCTCATAGGGCTTGTTCTCCAGACCTTTGATCATTTTAGTTGCCCTCCTCTGGACGCTTTCCAGCTTGTCAACATCTCCCTTCAACTGCGGTGCCCAGAATTGGACACAATATTCCAGGTGTGGTCTGACCAAGGCAGAATAGAGGGGGAGCAGGACTTCCCTGGATCTAGACGCTATTCCCCTATTTATGCAGACCAGAATCCCATTGACTTTCTTAGCAGCCGCATCACATTGCTGGCTCATGTTTAACTTGCTGTCCACAAGGACTCCAAGATCTTTTCCACATGTACTGCTGTCTAGCCAGGCGTCCCCCATTCTGTATCTCCAAAGGCCCGGGCCCTTACCTTCCATGGTTGCCTCTACCGCTGCGTCTGCCTCCCCTCCTGCTGTCTCTTCCTTCGCATCCTCCTGGAGCAGCCTGAGGAAGAGGGAGAGAAAAGTCCTTCTCCCTCTCTCGAGCTCCCTCCGGATCAGCAGTACTTCCTTCCTCGATCTGCCCCAGGAGGATGCGAAGGAGGATGCGTGGACGAGGGGGAGGCAGACGCAGCGGCAGAGGCAGCCATGAGTGCGGCAGCGGCGGAGGGGAGTGGAGAGGGCTGGGGCCGGGGCCAGGCTTTCCCTCTCCTGCTCGCCCTGAAGTCCGCTGCCCGGCAGAGAGAGAAGCGGAGGCAAGCAGGCCGGCTTGGAGGCAAGCTAATCGTTCTCTCTCTCTCTCTCTCTCTGTGCTGAACTGGAGGCACCTCAACTGTGCCCCCTAGAGGATTGCGCCTTCCGCAACTGTGTAGTTTGCGTATAGCTTGAGCCGCCCCTGGCCATATGCAATCTGAATTACTTTGCAAGCAGCAGACTCCTGGTCTCCCAGAAAACGGGAAGCTTTGTGGTTCATATCCTTAATGTAAGACTACCAAGAGGGTTGAGTGTCTTAGTTAAAGATGAAGTCTTGGAAGGACAGTGCGAAGATGCAACCACCAAAGACTCAGAGAGACCTTTTACTCCCCTCCCTCTTTCTTCTTATTCACTTTAGATGGTAATGCAACTTGGTTTATAATATATGCGACAGAGGCTTAGTTGTTGGAGGAACAATAACAAGTTTATTCAGGCACAGATCTTAGTGGTTACAATGTTGCTTCTCACTAAGAGGCACTTTTATTAACAGTTACAATACTAGAATGAGGTGAGTCAAACTCCCTAAAGTGTCACTTCTTTTACTTAAAGTAGTTAGAACTTCTTCCTCTGCTACTTTTAAACTGCAGTCACCCCTGTGATATATGATCACAGATTCTCTGTTCCTTACCAGGACACAGACTACATTAAATAAGTCACCAAACTTATCTTAAACCGACTCAAAATGAACAATTGAGTCTCCTTGATCCCCTCAACCTAGGATCAATTTTCCCTGTGCTTCATCAGAGCACAGACTGAATCCCTTTTTTAAACTCTGCACTTCTTCAACAAAACGGCAGTTGGCTCCACCTACTTCTCCATGGCAACCAGCCTCTGAGTGCTGAGATGCAATAACTGAAATACTTACCCTTTTAAAACACAAGCACACAATTAAACATAACATTTGTAAACCAAAAATTCATACTTCATTACAGACAGCTATGAAGGAATAAGAAGAACCTCAAGTGTCAAGATGTACCATTGGATAGCAAATTCAGCATTGTCCATGCCATCTTACATCCAGTTTCATTGTATGTTTGTGAAAGGTAGACAGCGAAGAAAGCAATAGGAGGAGAGTCAACTCATCTGAGACGTGACACTGGGGAAAATGTGGATACCATGGTCTGCTAAGAAGATAAACCAATGGGTCCCAGAGCAAATCAAAGCCCAAACTCTCAATGGAAGCCGAGATGACTCAACGGAGGTTGTCATACTTTTTTTTAGACATATCATAAGAAGAGATGACTCACTAGAAAAGACAATAACGCTCGGAAATGTAGAAGCCAGAAAGGAAATTAAAAATACCACATTAGAGATGGAGACTTCATCAAAGAAGTCATGGCTGCTCTAACTTTGCAAGCCTTGAACGGGGCTGTTGAGGATGGGATGACTTGGAGGTTTCTCATTCATAGAGCCACCAACAGACAAGAAGACTTACCTAGGTAGGCTCAGTTCATAATCAATACCGAAAAGACCTTGGCTCAGAGATGAATCGAAATGGAAACTATAATCAAGAAATATGAACAAGGCTAAGGCTTATAAAGGCAGCTGTGAAAATTAGATCCTCAAATGCACTGATCTAGCATTCAATACTATGGCTGTTTCAAAGGAATAGTTCAAGACGCCAGAGTTATTTTTGCTGATAAGGTTCAGTACTTTGGCCAGTTAAAGTTTGGACTGAAATCCAAAGCGGACTCCCTGTCCTACTAACGTGGCACCCAGCAATTGGCTCTGACAGATTTGCAATCCATAAGTACAGTAGAGTCTCACTTATCCAAGTCTCGCTTATCCAAGTTTCTGGATTATCCAAGCCATTTTTGTAATCAGTGTTTTCAATATATCGTGAGATTTTGATGCTAAATTTGTAAATACAGTAATTACTACATAGCATTACTGTGTATTGAACTACTTTTTCTGTCAAATGTGTTGTATAACATGATGTTTTGGTGCTTAATTTGTAAAATCATAACCTAATTTGATGTTTAATAAGCTTTTCCTTAATCCCTCATTATCCAAGATATTCACTTATCCAAGCTTCTGCTGGCCTGTTTAGCTTGGATAAGTGAGACTCTACTGTAAATGTAAAGGTTTTCCCCTTGACATTAAGTCTAGGGAAGTCAAATTCTGGGGGTTGGTGCTCATCTCTATTTCTAAGACGAAGAGCCGGCGTTGTCCGTAGACACCTCCACGGTCATGTTGCCGGCATGACTGCATGAAGTGCCACTACCTTCTTACTGGAGTGGTACGTATTGATCTACTCACATTTGCATGTTTCCGAACTGCAGAAGCTGGGGCTAACAGCAGGAGCTCACCCCGCTCTCCGGATTCGAACCGCCAACCTTTCGGTCAGCAAGTTCAGCAGCTCAGTGGTTTAACCTGCTGTGCCACCGGGTGCTCCATACATTTATTTAAAATGGATTTGTCTTGCCTTCTTGTTCTGTACTGATAATCTAAAATAACATTTAAGAGATAATGGTGGTCATTAGAACTAAAGTGGAATCAGGGGGAAATATTGATAAAAGTTGCTCAAGGATTAGAAAAAAATATATAAACCCTCCTAAAAGTGTTGGCTTGGTGCAACTGTATTATTATACGCCCGGTAGGAAAAGAGAAGGAGAGTTATCTAAACGAGAAGCCGTGAAGCCAAACAGCGACGACGATAAAAGAAATGATTAAATGGAAAACGACGCTCTTAAAAAGTCATCCAAATGTGGGAACCGGGCTGCAGAAGTTGTCAATGTGATCGAGACACAAAGATAAGAAAGACCAGGAAGGTCAAAGAGGGAGAAGCTGGGGAGACAGAGGCCTAAATCCAATAGTTAATTGGCCATGAAAGCAAACATAGGCTCACAGGGCTGGGAGGGACCCCAAAGGTCATCCAGTCCATCCCTGTGACAGAGAGGGAAAGGCAGGGCTGAAACACTCTTGAGAGAGGACCATTCAAGCAATGTGCCTTAGTACTGAGTTGGTCTCTATAATTTGAAATAATGTTTTGAAAAGAGAAAGACACCCTTGCAAGTCAGGAAGAAAAATATATATTCATTAATCTTATGAAAGCATTTTCACCTGAAATATTTGTTAAACTCTCCTACAGATATATAGGCATTAACCCCTTGCAAGCTTTTGCCATCTCTATGTACCTTTATATGTGCATCTATCTGTATACATTAATTTTATATCTGAATTTCCCCTCATATGTTTGCAGGTCTTTGCAAATCCTTTATACATATAGATCCATGTACCTGTGTATCTGTAGCCATACATATACATTACTTTTATATATGAATTTACCCTCATATGTTCGCAAGTCTCTGCAAATATCTATATAAAGAGAGATGTCTGGATAGATATGAATATATTCTTACCTACTTATATATAGGGTTTGCAAATATTACAGGGGGAAATGAACACACAAATATATATAGACATGTCTCTCTCTCTATATATATATATATAGGGCTTGCAAATATTGTAGGGCAAAAGCACACACACACACAGAGGGATTTGCAAACGTTTCAGGGGGAAATGCATATGTGAAATTAGTATCTATAATTATAGATCTATTTCTAGCTCTGCATTGTTTATATAAGCATTGAATGTTTGCCTATTACTATGTTGGAAGTCGGCCTGAGTCCCCATGGGGAGATAGGGTGGGATCCAAATGAAGATATTATTATTATTATTATTATTATTATTATTATTATTATTATTATTATTATTTTATTGTATGACACAGCAAACAAGATAGACATGCTGGATTATTATTATTATTATTATTATTATTATTATTATTATTATTATTATTATTATTATTAGGTTATTGTTGATACCATATTGTTTTTGTTGCCCCTACTTTTCCACTTATAGAGCTAGTTTATTGCTTTTCTTTGAAATATGGTAAATATTCAAAAACATTTAACCTACTGATGCCTCGATTAATGAAATTTTATTGGTATCTATTTTTATTTTGAAATTTACCCATAGCTGCTGCATTTCCCACCCTCGGCTTATACTCGAGTCAATAAGTATAAGTTATCCCAGTTTTTTGTAGTAAAATTAGGTGCCTCAGCTTATATTTGGGTCATCTTATACTCGAGTATATATGGTCAGTGCTTATTGAGTGGATCTACTCTAATGGAAATCCAATCACTGAAATTAGGGAAATGCATGCAACTCTGGAGAAAAGGGCAACTTGAAAACTTCAACTTTTGGATTATAACACCCAGATTCCCCAATGCCCTCCTCCTCTAAAATTAATCGAAGCTGCAGGCTGCTATGGGACCTCAAACTGGGAGAGAAGTATTTCAAAAAGATATTAAAGAACTTTTTAAAGAAAAAAAAAGAAATTATGTCTGGGGAGGCATCATCCTTTTTCATAAGGCAGGTCTGTGGAAATATGAGAAAATAAATTAATTCTGTATTGGTCCGTAATGGGAACTCCTCAGCAAAAGCCAAAGTTGTGATGGAGCCAAGTGCCCAAAAATCTCAATTTGGAAAAAATTACATTTATTTCTTTGGAAAACCTCCATGCAGGTATGGACAAACTTTGGCCCTCCGGGTGTTTTGGACTTCAACTCCCACAATTCCTAACAGCCTACCGGCTGTTAGGAATTGTGGGAGTTGAAGTCCAAAACACCCGGAGGGCCAAAGTTTGCCCATGCCAAAACTATAGTGTAGATGTGTTTCCTTGCTTTGTTTTCATTTCCTCCTGTTCTCATGGTGAAGTCATATTGAAATCACAAATGACATTTATTTTCATTGTCGCAAACTCTGAATATCCATAAAACCAACATCAGGGTCAAGATGCTCATTTGACGCATTCGGCACTTGATTGATTTGGCAGAATACATCTCTGTGCCATTTGGGAGCGAGTTCACCTCTGCCCCGAAATTGTAGGTTGCGAGATGCTGAACCGCATTGCTAGGATACACAACCCAGCAGCATTCTATGATTCTATGATCTATCAAGTAGGAAATTTAGGTACCACTTATATGTGGGGAGGCTAATTTAATTTATTTTCGACACCCTAAAAATCGTCCAGCAAGCGTTTGGAATGAGGAAGTTGCCATTGCAGTGGATGATGAAGCAGCTGCTCCCCCTGTGGCCGGAACTGAGCATATCCTCGGGAAGCTGGAGAAGGTTTAAATTGCCTCTGTGTCTGTCTCTGTCTCTGTTCTATGTTATATGGCATAGAATGTTTGCCTTATATGTGTACAATGTGATCCACCCTGAGTCCCCTTTAGGGTGAGAAGGGCGGAATATAAATACTGTAAATACTGGTGGCACAGTGTGTTAAAGTGCTGAGCTGCTGAGCTTGCGGACCAAAAGGTCCCAGGTTCAAATCCCGTGAGCGGAGTGAGCGCCCGCTGTTAGCACCAGCTTCTGCCAACCTAGCAGTTTGAAAACCTGCCAAAAGAGATCAGGCAATCCCCTACATTATCCAATTTCCATAAGGAACTGAAGACCTGGTGGTGTCGGCAGGTTTTTGAGTAATTACATTGGAATACCGCACAAGATTTATCTAGCCTAAAATGATACATTTTAATATATTGGGTTTATGGTTCCCGTCCCCTTGATCAGGTCGTGTGTTATTTATTGCTATATAACTGTATTTTTTTAACTTTGATTAATAATGTGTTATTATGTTGCTATGTAATGTATGTGCTGTTTTTATGATTGGAAACCACCCTGAGTCCCATTCAGGAGATAGGGCGGTATATAAATAAAGTTTTATTATTATTATTTTACTAGCTGTGCCCGGCCACACATTGCTGTGGCGAAGTATGGTGGTATGGGAAATAAAGTATTGAGGAATTGGTGATAGTTAAAGTAAAGGGTAAAGGTTTTCCCCTGAAATTAAGTCCAGTCGTGTCTGACTCTGGGGGTTGGTGCTCATCTCCATTTCTAAGCTGAAGAGCCGGCATTGTCCGTAGACTCCTCCAAGGTCATGTGGCCATTGGCATGACTGCATGGAGCGCCGTTACCTTCCCGCCGGAGCAGTACCTATTCATCTACTTTCATTTTCATGTTTTCGAACTTCTGGGTTGGCAGAAGCTGGGGCTTTAGATAATCTGTGGAAGAGGCCTAAGTGAAGTTTAACTCTGCCTGTCCCCTGGGCTGAGTCGGTTGCTAGGAGACCAAGTGGGCGGAGCTTAGACTTCTAACTGGCAGCAATTGGATAAAAACAATTGTTCCTCTCCCTCTAATTAGGACTTCATTTTTCTTTTCTTTTTGTTGTATCAACCTAGAGCCGTGGATGATGGGGTGTGTTGTCAAATTTCGAGGTTGGGGGGTCTGTAGTTTTGTTGTTTTGTCCGCTGCCCTGATGCTGTTGTGGAATTTCGTTTGGACGCGGGTGAAGAAAGCAGACTGACAGCAGAAGTTGTCTTCAAGATAGTTTACTTTTGGCCAAGAGCAGGTGACAATGTTTGCTAATGCCCAGAAAACGCAATGCCACCTCTTGCCTTTAGTGGCTTTCCAATTTATACAATTTTACAGAAGCATGCGCAGAAAGCTAACTGACAATGGAATTTGCTGACTAATACAATCCTTTTGGACTTGCGTAGTTGCCTTGTAACTTATATAACTCATTACTCATCACATCAGGTGAAGTGTCCATAGTTTGCTCCACGTATGCACTATCCTCAGGTTCATAGTTCATCCCACGTATGCATCATCCAGCAGCCAAATCATTACTGCAGTTTGCATGACCTTATTTTGTGAGCAAAGAGCAAATGTCAGGCAGAACATGTCCTGTCAACACTTTCATGGAAAAACAAGATTTCTGAGCAAGGGTCATCTAGGTAAAAGATTTTTAGGGTCTTTAAATAAAATATTCAAGAGCTGCTACATTAATGCTATCGCTCTTTTATATATATAGATTAATTAATGTGAGTAGATCAATAGGTACCGCTCCGGCGGGAAGGTAGTGGCGTTCCATGCGGTCATGCCAATGACCACATGACCTTGGAGGTGTCTACGGACAACGCCAGCTCTTCGGCTTAGAAATGGAGATGAGCCCCAACCCCCAGAGTTGGTCACGACTGGACTTAACGTCAGGGGAAACCTTTACCTTTACCTTTTACTTATATGTGGGGAGGCTAATTTAAGTAATTTTCGACACCCTAAAAATTGTCCAGCAAGCGTTTGGATTGAGGAAGTTGCCGTCGCAGTGGATGATGAAGCAGCTGCTCCCCCTGTGGCCGGAACTGAGCATACTCTCAGGAAGCTGGAGAAGTTTAAATTGCCTCTATGTCTGTCTCTGTTCTATGTGTACATGGCATTGAATGTTTGCCAATCATGTGTATATTGTGATCCGCCCTGAAGCTGGAGAAGTTTTAAATTTGCCTCTATGTCTGTCTCTGTTCTATGTGTACATGGCATTGAATGTTTGCCAATTATGTGTATATTGTGATCCGCCCTGAAGCTGGAGAAGTTTTAAATTGCCTCTATGTCTGTCTCTGTTCTATGTGTACATGGCATTGAATGTTTGCCAATTATGTGTATATTGTGATCCGCCCTGAAGCTGGAGAAGTTTTAAATTTGCCTCTATGTCTGTCTCTGTTCTATGTGTACATGGCATTGAATGTTTGCCAATTATGTGTATATTGTGATCCACCCTGAAGCTGGAGAGGTTTTAAATTGCCTCTATGTCTGTCTCTGTTCTATGTGTACATGGCATTGAATGTTTGCCAATTATGTGTATATTGTGATCCGCCCTGAAGCTGGAGAGGTTTTAAATTGCCTCTATGTCTGTCTCTGTTCTATGTGTACATGGCATTGAATGTTTGCCAATTATGTGTATATTGTGATCCGCCCTGAAGCTGGAGAGGTTTTAAATTACCTCTGTGTCTGTCTCTGTCTCTGTTCTATGTTATATGGCATTGAATGTTTGCCTTATATTTGTACAATGTGATCTGCCTTGAGTCCCCTTCGGGGTGAGAAGGGCGGAATATAAATACTGTAAATAATAAATAAACAAACTAGACATCCCAAGGACCCAGGGCTGGTTTTCTCATGCAACACATCCAGGGAACTGCATTGGGGATGCTTGAGTGAGCCGCTTCCCCGTTTTCCTCATTCTCAGCCTTGCCTGAGGCCTTGCCAATTGTGATGATGATGATGGCAACATGGCACAGATTTTCCCCTTTTCCCTGTGGAAACCATTCATTGTTCCGGGGGTCTCCAAGTGTGACCAAGCCCTTCTTTGGGGGCTCTTTGCTCCAGCCTCCAGGTCTTCTCCGGAGAGGGCTGTGCTCACCGGTCCTCCTCCTACTAATGCGTGGAAAAGGAGGAGGAGGAGGTGTGGATGTGTGTGCATCCATATATATATAAGGGCCCACGCTGACAGCCACACAGTGCAAAAAAGCTCCGGCGTTGGAAGGATATCTTGGGACTCGGAGCGCACAGGCAGGTAAGCTTCGGCTCGGGATCGAATGCCCAAATACTGTTTCTATTCCCTTTGTCTTTCCCTTTGGAATCAAGCCACTTATGGGGAGAGATCTCGTGGATTTTGACGCCTATTGACGGCTGTTCCGGTGACCTTTCCCCCTTCTTATCCTGACCTTTCGAGTTGGACGAGTGCTTATCTGCTTTCATAGGTTGAGCTCGGGATGGTCTCCAATTAACGAACCACTTAGTATTGTTTTGAAAGATACAATCCTCTTTAAGGAGTTTATTTTGGAGGTAAATTCAGGGAAGAGAAACCTCAGGAAAATAATTGAACAGAGAAAGAAGGATCCCTGTCTTATATTCGGTGCTAGTCAACAAAATAGAATTTCTTCGGGAAGAATTTGCTTTGCTTTCTCGAAAAACAAATTACTTTTCTAATACTGTCCAACCATTTAATCCACAAAAATATATTCGCTTTGCTAGTGCTTTGGTGTTCGGAAAGAATTGCAATACACTTTCTGTTCAATTACTTTTCTAATTGTGTTCATGCATTTAATCCACCAAAATATATTCGCTTTGCTAGTGCTTTGGTGTTTGGAAAGAATTGCAATACACTCTCTGTTCAATTACTTTTCTAATTGTGTTCATGCATTTAATCCACCAAAATATATTCGCTTTGCTAGTGCTTTGGTGTTCGGAAAGAATTGCAATACACTTTCTGTTCAATTACTTTTCTAATTGTGTTCATGCATTTAATCTACCAAAATATATATTCGCTTTGGTGTTTGGAAAGAATCGCAACAGACTCTCTGTTGAATTACTTTTCTTATCATCTTCCTCCGTTTTTGCTTTTATCTACCAAAACAGAACCACTTTGAACAGAATGCAATAGGACTTTGGTGCTTGGGAAGAATTCTAATAGACTCTCAATTAACCAGAAACTCAAATGATGGGCAAAATAAATAAATAAATGCATCAAATAAATAATACTTTAAATTAAAATTCCAAAGCAACTGTGTTAAGTTTTGCTCTTATTTACGATATTTCAATATGAATGTCAACTCAATATGGGGTTTATTGCATAGTATAGTAAAGAGTGGTGTCCTAGCTTTGTTTTTAATAGTAACTCTCAAGCAACCAGAAACTCCATTTATCCGGCATCAATCTAAATCTATCTAATCTATCTAGCTATCTATCGAGTCAATTGAACTACTTTCTCTTTACAAAGAGGGGATTTTTCAATCTGTCTCCCTCAAAAGCCTTTTTCTCTTTGTGTTGTCGAAGGCTTTCATGACCAGAATCAATGGGTCATTGTGAGTTTTCTGGGCTGTATGGCCATGTTTAAGAAGCATTCTCTCCTGACATTTCACCCACATCTATGGAAGGCATTCTCAAAGGTAGTGAGGTCTGTTGGAAACCGGGCAAATGGGGTTTATGTTAGAGTGGTCCAGCATTTCTGTATTCTCAAATAATAAGATAAACCATACTAACAAGAAATTCTTGACCACTCCAACAACCATCATGCCAGATGACACAGAGAAGCCATTGAAATCCACAAGCATGTGGACAGTTTCAACAGAAAGGAGGAAACCATGAAAATGAACAAAATCTGGATACCAGTACAGTAGAGTCTCACTTATCCAACACTCGCTTATCCAACGTTCTGGATTATCCAACGCATTTTTGTAGTCAATGTTTGCAATACATCGTGATATTTTGGTGCTAAATTTTTAAATACAGTAATTACTACATAGCATTACTGTGTGTTGAACTATTTTTTCTGTCAAATTTTTTGTATAACATGATGTTTTGGTGCTTAATTTGTAAAATCATAACCGAATTTGATGTTCAATAGGCTTTTCCTTAATACCTCCTTATATCCAAGATATTCGCTTATCCAAGCTTCTGCTGGCCCGTTTAGCTTGGATAAGTGAGACTCTACTGTATTTTAAAAAACTCTAAAATCAGGACAGTAAATAAAGAATAACACTTTGAAAACAGAGAAATTCCAAACATGAAACAATCAGGGCCTGATTATCATCTCCCAACGGAAGATTCACCCAGGCAGGAATTAGCCAGGCTTTGAAGCTGCGAGGCCATACAATGCTAATCAAGGGGGACAATTGCAACATTCAAGCAGACAAGAGTTCTTTCTCCAAACTTGGACATCATTCCATAGATATATAAACCCCACTTGCCTAGTTTCCAACAGACCACAAACCTCTGAGGATGCCTGCCATAGATGTGGGCGAAACATCAGGAGAGAATGCTTCTGGAACATGGCCGGAAAACTCACAGCAACCCACTTTTTCCTCTTTCCTATCGATCTCTATCTTTCTTTGCTTTCCGACGGTCCGTTTCCAGCTCATTGGTTAATAGGAAACTGGCCTTTTTGTTTAAAATGATGTGATGACAAATCCCACCTTCTCTTTTTTTTCCTCCTTTTTCTTCCGGCTTGCTTTTGTTTCCTTCTCTTCTGGAAACAAAAGTATGGTTTGCACTGAACAAAAAAGGGAACTTTTGGGTGGCCTTTCCGTGCTCCTGGAGCCTTTCAGCAAACCCATATTTTCTCATTTATATGGGAGAACAATACTCTGGATTTGGACGAGAAATACAGATAATATCCATTTTTCTCCCCCATCCTGATCATACACCTGCAGAAACGCGAGCGGCAGCGTGTGCATCCTATCGTAAAATTGACGATAATTGGCTAAATTATACGGTGCGGGAAAAGCACCAGACAAAGGCTCCGGAGCTTTCAGAGCGATTCGGAAAGGCGGAGAAATGCCAGGAAAAAGGACCCCGATTTGGGTTGCTTTCGTCCTACAACGAGGCCGAAAATATTATCTATTTATCTGTCATTCTTCTTAATGTGAAAAGAATAAGCTTGTGATATTCCAAAGTTGGGTTTTTTTTAGTGTTTATTTATTTTATTTTTTGGTTGCCTTTCCAAACTAAGACAGACTTTTAAGGAACTTCAAATATTAAAGTTGATAAAGCAGAGAAGCTATGATTATATTATATTTTCCATTCCCTTTTCTCTATTGGGTTGTTGTGTTTTTTAAGACAAAAATAATAGATAATGAACAAATGAATAGAGAGCTGCATTCCATGGAAATTCAAAGCGATCTCCTTTCTAGCATTTGGTTGTATGTATTCATTACCTGAACAATATCACTGCAGGGAATAAAAAGGGGGGGAATTGTGCCCAAATAAATTCCTAAAACACGGCATATCCTTTTGTATTTTGGATGCTAAGCAGGGGCGGCCCTGGTTAGTACTTGGATGGGAGGCCGCCAACAAATACCAGGTGCTACAAACTATATTTCGAAGGAACCAACTGGCAGAATTATGCGTCCCCAAAAGCTCCATATCCTTTTGTATCTTGGATGCTAAGCAGGGGCGGCCCTGGTTAGTATTTGGATGGGAGGCCGCCAACCAATACCAGTTGCTGCAGACTATATTTCGAAGGAATGAACTGGCAGAATTATGCATCCCCAAAGGCTCCATTTCCTTTTGTATCTTGGATGCTAAGCAGGGGCGGCCCTGGTTAGTACTTGGATGAGAGGCCGCCAACAAATACTAGGTGCCGCAGACTATATTTCAAAGGAATGAATTGGCAGAATTATGCGTCCCCAAAGGCTCCATTTCCTTTTGTCTCTTGGATGCTAAGCAGGGGCGGCCCTGGTTAGTACTTGGATGAGAGGCCGCCAACAAATACTAGGTGCCGCAGACTATATTTCAAAGGAATGAATTGGCAGAATTATGCGTCCCCAAAGGCTCCATTTCCTTTTGTCTCTTGGATGCTAAGCAGGGGCGGCCCTGGTTAGTACTTGGATGAGAGGCCGCCAACAAATACTAGGTGCCGCAGACTATATTTCAAAGGAATGAATTGGCAGAATTATGCGTCCCCAAAGGCTCCATTTCCTTTTGTCTCTTGGATGCTAAGCAGGGGCGGCCCTGGTTAGTACTTGGATGAGAGGCCGCCAACAAATACTAGGTGCCGCAGACTATATTTCAAAGGAATGAATTGGCAGAATTATGCGTCCCCAAAGGCTCCATTTCCTTTTGTCTCTTGGATGCTAAGCAGGGGCGGCCCTGGTTAGTACTTGGATGAGAGGCCGCCAACAAATACTAGGTGCCGCAGACTATATTTCAAAGGAATGAATTGGCAGAATTATGCGTCCCCAAAGGCTCCATTTCCTTTTGTCTCTTGGATGCTAAGCAGGGGCGGCCCTGGTTAGTACTTGGATGAGAGGCCGCCAACAAATACTAGGTGCCGCAGACTATATTTCAAAGGAATGAATTGGCAGAATTATGCGTCCCCAAAGGCTCCATTTCCTTTTGTCTCTTGGATGCTAAGCAGGGGCGGCCCTGGTTAGTACTTGGATGAGAGGCCGCCAACAAATACTAGGTGCCGCAGACTATATTTCAAAGGAATGAATTGGCAGAATTATGCGTCCCCAAAGGCTCCATTTCCTTTTGTCTCTTGGATGCTAAGCAGGGGCGGCCCTGGTTAGTACTTGGATGGGAGGCCACCAACAAATACTAGGTGCTGCAGACTATCTTTCGAAGGAATGAACTGGCAGAATTATGCATCCCCAAAGGCTCCATATCCTTTTGTATTTTGGATGCTAAGCAGGGGCGGCCCTGGTTAGTACTTGGATGGGAGGCCGCCAAGAAATACCAGGTGCTGCAAACTATATTTCGAAGGAACCAACTGGCAAAATTATGCGTATGTCTTTCTAAGAAAACAGTATGGGGTTGCCATACATTGGCAGGTGGCTTGAAACGAAATGGCTACAATACAAAATATAGGGAGAATTTAAATGTTACCTGGTTGCTGTGAGTTTTTCCAGGCTGTATGGCCATGCTCCAGAAGCATTCTCTCCTGACGTTTCACCCACATCTACGACAGGCATCCTCAGAGGTTGTGTGGTCTGTTAGAAACTGAGAAAATGGGGTTTATATATCTGTGGAATAGTGTCCAGGGTGGGAGAATGAACTCTTATCTGTTATCCAGAAAGAGCTGAAAACCTGGCTATTTTGATGTGCATTTGACTGATTTGACACAATTGATGGTGTCCACCTATACCCAGCCATTGCACTTTATTCTGGTCCAGCTTTAGAGGTTGCAAGATATAAATTCTACTGTTTTACTTCAATCTTGAATATGCTTACTGCGCCTGGTTTTTGGTCAGTTGTAATTATGTTTTTATTGTATTTTATATGCCTTTTGATTTTATATGTTTATATGTTTTAAATGCATTTTGCTGTTGTATTTTATGTTGTATTCTGGGCTTGGACCCCATGTGAGCCACCCAAAGTCCCTTTGGGGAGATGAGACGGGATATAAGAATAAAGTTACTATTATCTTTGGGAAGCAAGTGTGAATATTGCAATTGGCCAGCTTGATTAGCATCGAACAGCCTTGCAGCTTCGAAGCCTGGCTGCTTCCTGCCAGGGGGAATCCGGACAGTAAATAAATCAGGACAGTGAATAAAGAGCAACACTAAAAAAAACAAGAACAGGAAACAATCAGGCAACACCTCCCAACAAAGGATTCCCCCAGGTAGGAAGCAGCCAGGCTTTGAAGCTACAAAGTCATTCAATACTAATCAAGCTGGCCAATTGCAACATTCACACTTGCCTCAAACAGACAACAGTTCTTTCTCCCACCCTGGACATCATTCCACTGACATATAAACCCCACTTGTCTCATTTCCAACAGACCTCACAACCTCTGAGGATGCCTGCTATAGATGTGGGTGAAACGTCAGAAGAGAATGCTTCTGGAACATAGCCATACAGCCCGCAAAACTCAAAGCAACCCAGTGATTCTGGGCATGAAAGCCTTCAACAACACAATTTAAAATTATCTCCAAGAGAGAGAACAATAGATGGAGAGGAGAAACAATCGTTATCTTTATATATAATATAATAAATATCTTTACATATCCGAAGGGAAGTGGTGAGCTTGTTTTCTGCTTCTCCAGAAACTCAAAGACAAATCCAATAGATTCAAATTTTAAGAAGTAAATCACTTAAACATATGGAAGAACTCTTTTAGTTTTTAGTGGAATAGATGGCTTTGGAAGGTGATCGACTCTCCTTCTTTGAAGTCTTGGAAGGGCATCTTTCAGGAGTGCTTTAGAGGTGCATTTCTACATGAGGTGGGTTGGACTAGATGACCCTTGGGGTTCCTTGCTAGCATTCTATTATTGCAAAGTGGTGCTCAAGGGCTGGACATGAGTCCACATGCAATTGCTTGCCATTCATACTGAGTTTCCAGAAAAGTCAGAAACAGTTGCATCCAATGGGCGTTCACTTGATGCAAGCCCCTGGCCAGAATTCAAGAACTTTTTTTATAATCATGTTTTAAATTATTCTTTTCTCTGTCCAGTTCAGGACCAACAGTAAAGACTTTGCAAAACTTTATATTTTTAAAAAAATAGCATTTACCTTTACCCATGTGCCATCCATATATATAAAAAATGATGGAATCACGGTACCGGATAAAACAACAAAACTAAACATCCCACAACCTCGAAAATTGACAGCACAACCCCTCATCCACGCCTCAAGGACAAGACAACAAAAAGAAAAGAAAAATAAAGAAAAATAATTGCTTTTATCCAATTGCTGCCAGTTAGAAGGCTAAGCTCCGCCCACTTGGTCTCCTAGCAACCCAATAAAAAAAATAAAAAACACTAAAAATAATTAAAAACACTAAAAAAATTAATACAATAAAATACTATAATAGCAGAAAATAACTAAAAATAATACAAGAAAATAATAAAATATAATGAATAAAAAGATTACTTACAATAAAATTAATTAAAAAATACAAATAACGTCAAATAAAAATTCCACAACAATTTTTAACCAATAATACCACCACTTTGCCACAGCAACCCGTGGCCGGGCACAGCTAGTTACATATAAAAAGGAAGTTTTATGTGATTTTAGCAGGATCTCTCTTCTTTCCAAAAGCCATTGTCTTAAACAGACTTAGAAAAAGACGGATTATTGTCTGCCCTAATAAAAAAATCCAATAAACACCATGCTTAATTATGTTAGTTCTTCTTTGGGTACATCTACATTGTAGAATTGATGCAGTTTGATACCACTTTAACTGCCTTGACTCAAATCTCTGGTATCAAGGGAGTTGTAGTTTCCTTCTCTGCCAAAGAGGATTCATGCTTCACCAAACTACAGATCCCATAGCATTGAGCCATGGCAGTTAAAGTGGTGTCAAACCACATCAATTCTACAGTGTAGATGCACCCTTTGTCTCCTCTTAGTACTTAGTAATATGGAAGAATTAGACCACGATGATGTTCTGTAAGAATATAGTATTTTTGTTGGTAGCCGGTGCTTGCTTGCTTAGCACAGTGGGGAATCTACTCCGGGTTTTAGTCCGAACTTAAAAGAAGTTATCCATATGGCTGAACTGATTCTGATTAGGCTCATACTAAAAGATAGCACAGGCTTAGCATGCCAGTAAAATCAGGAGTTGCCATCTGCCTTGCTTGCTTTGAATTGGATCAGAAGGGGTCCCAAATAGAAGCCCCCAAATAGAAGGACAGTGTGGCATCTACATTGGAGAATGAGTGCAGTTTGACACCACTTTAACTGCCATGGCATAATGCTATGGATTTGTAGCTTAGTGAAACACAAGCATTCTTTGGCACGAAGGTTAGAGACCTTGTATAATGACAACTTCCAGGAATTCATGGCATGGAAACATATGCAGTTAAAGTGGTGTCAAACTGGATTCATTCTACAGTGTAGACGCACTCCGAGCCAACGGCAGCAGGTTCCCCTGTGACTACTTGCAGCCACTGAGCCATGAGTCATATTGCACCATTCAAGCTTTCCTGGAAGGCTCCGCTCTCGGTTGTCTTGCAATATTATGAATGAGGATGACAAATGCCTCCTCCTTTCTGGACACTTTCTGAACAGCAGTCAATCTCATACACGTCTATCACCTGTCTCGTTTTCCTCCCTGATCTTCTCATGGTGACTGGAGACTCTTCTGTCGATGAATGAGGGTTGACATCATCAATCTGCTCCGGGTTTTAGTCCAAACTTTAACTTTAGTACAAACTCCAGAAACCTGAACCTGTTTCAAGGCTAGAGCTCAAAACTTTAGTACAGTAGAGTCTCACTTATCCAACATAAACGGGCCGGCTGAACGTTGGATAAGCGAATATGTTGGATAATAAGGAGAGATTAAGGAAAAGCCTATTAAACATCAAATTACATTATGATTTTACAAATTAAACACCAAAACATCATGTTTTACAACAAATATGACAGAAAAAGTAGTTCAATACGCAGGAATGCTATGTAGTAATTACTGTATTTACTAATTTAGCACCAAAATATCACGATGTAGTGAAAACATTGACTACAAAAATGCGTTGGATAATCCAGAACGTTGGATAAGTGAGACTCTACTGTACCTGTGTTGCCTACCTCCAGGGCCGGCCCAAGGAAATTTTCAAGTGTAAGCGAAACAGGATTTTGGTGCCCCCCCCCCAAAAAAACCCAATCACCGAGAAATAAAAGGTAGAAGGTGAATAGAATGGATAAAAGAGTTTACCTTACAACCAGAAGTTTATTAACAACATTATGTTCATATAGTAACATTACATAGAATTAACACCAATCTTGCATTTTAACAAATAAATATTTTAATAAACTTTGCAACAATTTTAATTTTTTTGTTATTTCTAGTCTACAAGTACTACACAAAGGTTTCCTGGTTATGATATCTCTTCAGAAGATTTTTCAGACTTCGGACTAGCTTCAGATCAGTTTTGTTTGGGAGAACGCAGCCCCAGGAGAATAGACACTTCCTTTCTCAGGAAGTGAACTCTTCTCCTTCAGAAGTGCCATGCCAGCGTGGACCATTGTAATGGGTGTAGCAAAGCAGGGGAAATCCAGTCATGAATCAATCAGGGCCAGCTAACACCTCCCAACAAAGTATTCCCATCATCAAAGTCTGGTAAATCCTCTGTTTTCTCACGGCCACAGACGGCAGAAGCACATACCATATCGCAAAGAACACCACTCTGAAAACAGGGGAATTCCAGACAGGAAACAATCAGGGCCAGCTAACACCTCCCAACAAAAAATTCACTCAGAGAGGAAACAGCCTGGCTGTAAATCTGCAAAGCCATTACATCCTTATCATTTTTCCTAATTGCAGCATTCATACTTGCCTCCAACAAACAAAAAAAACCAATCAGAAATATTGTATATTCACAACCTTTAAGAAATAATATCCCCTGATGGCACAGCATGTGAAAGCGCTGAGCTGCTGAAATTCTGGACCGAAAGGCTGCAGCAGGTTTGAATTGGGGGACCAGAGTGAGCCCTCACTGTTAGCCCCAGCTTCTGCCAACCCAGAAGTTCAAAAACATGCAAATGTGAGTGCATCAATAGGTACTGCTCCAGCGGGAAGGTAACGCTGCTCCATGCAGTCATCCCACATGACCTTGGAGGAGTCTACGGACAACGCTGGCTCTTTGGCTTAGAAATGGAGATGAGCACCAAACCCCAGAATCAGACATGACTGGACTTAATGTCAGGAGGAAAACATTTACCCTTTAGGGTTGTTGTATGTCTTTCGGGCTGCGTGGCCATGTTCCAGAAGTATTCCCTCCTGACGTTTCGCCCACATCTATGGCAGGCATCCTCTGAGGTTGTGAGGTCTGTTGGAAACTAAGCAAGAGAGGTTTATATATCTGTGGAAGGTCCAGGGTGGGAGAAAGAATTCTTGTCTGTTGGAGGCAAGTGTGAATGTTGCAATTAATCACCTTGATTAGCAGTGAAAAGCCTTGCAGCTTCAAGGTCTGGCTGATTCCTACCTGTGGGAATCCTTTGTTGGGAGGTGTTACCTGGTTTTTTCATGTCTGGAATTCCCGTTTTCAGAGTGTGTTTCTTTATTTACTGTCCTGATTTTAGAGTTTTAAAATGCTGTTTGCCAGATTTTGTTCATTTTCATGGTTTCCTCCTTTCTGTTGATATTGTCCACTTGCCTCCTCCTTGCCCAATTCTCCCTTCCTGGACGCGGCCACAGGTCGCCAGGGCGATCTGCGGCCGCGTCCAGGAACTAAGGGAGAATTGGGCGATCTCTGCTGTGGCGCTATGGGCTGCTGTCGACGCTTCAGCAGCCTCATATGTCCAACCGGCCCTGCCTACCTCATATTTTTTACTTTGATACATACATCAATTCTAATTTCAATTAGTTTGTTAGTCGGCCATTATGCCCTAGGATTGGACCTGGCTCTCGGATGAGTGGTAATTTTTCAATGTTTTTATAGTTGTGCTATTTTAACCATGGTTTGTTTAATCTGTTTTTAGTTCGATACTGGTGTTTTAATTGTATATTTTATAATGTAAATGTTGATTGGTTGGGCTTGTCCCCGTGTAAGCCGCTCCGAGTCCCTTTGAGGAGATGGTGGCAGCTTACAAAAATAAAGTTATTATTATTATTATTATTGACACAAAGACATAGTCTGACAAAGCAAACGAGATCTATATGCTGGATTTCGTATCACAAAATCACAAGTCGAACATTTCCCAAGTGTTTAGGACTGTGTGATGTATTATTATTATTATTATTATTATTATTATTATCATTATCATTGACACAAAGACATAGTATGACACAGCAAACGAGATAGATATGCTGGATTTCGTATCACAAAATCACAAGTTGAACACTTCCCAAGTGTTTAGGACTGTGTGATTTATTATTATTATTATTATTATTATTATTATTATTATTATTGACACAAAGACATAGTATGACACAGCAAACGAGATAGATATGCTGGATTTCGTATCACAAAATCACAAGTTGAACACTTCCCAAGCCTTTAGGACTGTGTGATGTATTATTATTATTATTATTATTATTATTATTGAAACAAAGACATAGTATGACACAGCAAACGAGATAGATATGCTGGATTTCGTATCACAAAATCACAAGTCGAACACTTCCCAAGCCTTTAGGACTGTGTGATGTATTATTATTATTATTATTATTATTATTATTATTATTATTATTGAAACAAAGACATAGTATGACACAGCAAACGAGATAGATATGCTGGATTTCGTATCACAAAATCACAAGTCGAACACTTCCCAAGCCTTTAGGACTGTGTGATGTATTATTATTATTATTATTATTATTATTATTATTATTGAAACAAAGACATAGTATGACACAGCAAACGAGATAGATATGCTGGATTTCGTATCACAAAATCACAAGTCGAACACTTCCCAAGTGTTTAGGACTGTGTGATGTAATAATGATAATAATAATAATAATAATAATAATAATAATAATAATAATAATGGAATGTTGCAATAGGGATGCATCTACACTACTGAATTCATACAGATTGATTCCACTTGAACTTCTATGCAATCCTGGGAGTTGGAGTTTGGTACATTTTGGCAGAGAAGGCTATTGTCAAACTACAACACTCATGGTTTCAAAGCATTGAGCTATGGAAATTCAAAAGTTGCCAAACATTGCAACAATGACAAACTTACAGCCAAACTGAGACAAACTACCCAACCTCACAACCTCTGAGGATGCCAGCCAAAGTTCGTAGTTGAAAGGGACCACAAAGGCTATCTAGTCCAACTCCATTCTGCCATTCCGGGATATACAACCAAAGCACTTTCAAAAGATGCCCATCCAAACTTTGCTCAAAGGCCTCCAAAGACGGAGAGTCCATCCACATCCAAAGTGGTCCATTTCTTTATGAAATAGTTCTCTTACAGTCAAGGAATTCCATCCAATCTTTAGGTGGAATCGTTTTTTAGGTGGAATCGTTTTTCTTGTTGAATCCATAGGTTTTCTCCAGAGAGGAGAAGATAGAAAACAAACTCACTCCATCGTTTATATACCGTATATACTCAAGCATAAGCCGAGTTTTTCAGTCCTTTTTTAGGGCTGAAAAAGCCCCCCTCGGCTTATACTTGAGTGAGGGTCCTGGTTGGCTTATATTTGGGTTGGCTTATACTCGAATATATACATAATTTATTATTTTTTCTCTATTATTATTATTATCATTATTATTATTATTATTATTATTATTATTATTATTTTACTCTATGTATTATTATTACTTTTATTATTTTACTCTATGTATTATTATTATTATTACTTTTATTATTTTACTCTATGTATTATTATTATTATTACTTTTATTATTTTACTCTGTGTATTATTATTATTACATTTATTATTTTACTCTATTATTATTATTATTATTACATTTAATATTTTACTCTATGTATTATTATTATTACATTTATTATTTTACTCTATTATTATTATTATTACAGTTATTATTTTACTCTATGCATTATTATTATTACATTTATTATTTTACTCTATGTATTATTATTATTACAGTTATTATTTTACTCTATGTAGTATTATTATTACATTTATTATTTTACTCTATGTATTATTATCATTACATTTATTATTTTACTCTATGTGTTATTAGTATTACTTCTGTTATTTTACTCTATGTATTATTAGTATTACTTCTATTATTTTACTCTATGTATTATTATTGTTACTATTACATTTATTATTTTACTCTATTTTTGTCATTATTATTACATTTATTATTTTACTCTATGTATTATTATTGTTACTATTACATTTATTATTTTACTCTATGTATTATTAGTATTACTTCTATTATTTTACTCTATGTATTATTATTGTTACTATTACATTTATTATTTTACTCTATTTTTGTCATTATTATTACATTTATTATTTTACTCTATGTATTATTATTATTACATTTATTATTTTACTCTATGTATTATTAGTATTACTTTTATTATTTTACTCTATGTATTATTATTATTATTAAATTTATTATTTTACTCTATTATTACTATTACATTTATTATTTTAGTGTATTTATTATTATTGGATGGATACGTAATCACATTTACATTGTAGAAGGTTAAAACAATGATTTAATCAGAGTTGGAAAGTCTCATCTTAAATTATTGTTTTATGTAAATGTTCAAAAACATTTAACCTACTGATGCCTCAATGAATGTTATTTTATTGGTATCTATTTTTATTTTTATTTTTGAAATTGAACAGTAGCTGCTGCATTTCCCACCCTCGGCTTATATTTGGGTCAATAAGTTTTCACAGTTTTTTGGGGTAAAATTAGGTGCCTTGGCTTATATTCACGTTGGCTTATACTCAAGTATATACGGTAATATCTTAAAGGTGGCAATCTTGTCCCTATTTTGCTTTCCTGGGTTCCTAGGAAAGCTTGGAAAAATGACTTTTGGGGACGATGAATTGGGCTGTAGTATTTCTTGGTGATGTAGTCCAAAAATATAACATTGTGGGTTTATCCTTCTAGATCAGGCATGGGCAAACTTGGGCCCTCCAGGTGTTTTGGACTCCAACTCCCACAATTCCTAACAGCCGGTAGGCTGTTAGGAATTGTGGGAGTTGAAGTCCAAAACACCTGGAGGGCCCAAGTTTGCCCATGCCTGACTTAAAGACAGTATGTCTTTATGGATCTGCCAAGAGATCCATTTGGGCACTGGATCCAAAATCCAGGAAAGCAACAAGATTCTCCAACCCCATCGGAAGACCAATTGCGTAGAAGTCTGGGTTGGAAGGAAATACAAACTAATCATCTCATCAGGTGTCTTCCTATTGTTGGGGGGAGATAAGAACAACAGATTCAACTGTGTGTTGATTTGTTTTTGTGAGACTAATCAACTCTATTTTGACAATAGCTGTTGGCTTGTATTGTTTGCTGGGCCCTGTCCTTGGTGCTATGCTAGAAATACTGTAACTGCCAGTTAACCATTTAGTTAAGTTAAGTTAACCATTTAGCAATGCATTAGGACCACGGAAAAACTCCTGATATTATTGGATAGGACTGAATTATCGATCCTTCTGGAAGAAAGCTGGGATGAGTTTGTTTGTTTGTTTGTCTGTTTACAGTATTTATATTCCACCCTTCTCACCCTGAAGGGTACTCAGGGCGGATTACAATGCACACATATACTTGGCAAACATTCAATGCCATTAGACATACGACACAGAGGCAATTTAACATTTTCCAGCTTCCGGCTTCATGAGGGTATGCTCGATTCCGGCCACAAGAGGAGCTGCCACTTTATCATTCACAGTGACACCGAGTCCTTGGTGATATTACTGCCTCATTCCTTTCTACATGCTGCTGTTGTAAATTAGTTAAATTAGCCTCCCCGCATAAAGCAGTACCTAATTTTTCTACTCGACAGATGAAACTGTCTTTCGAGCTGCTTAGGTCGACGAATAGTCCCATATGTACGCTTCTCCTAGCACTTTTAATGGCTATGACACTTTGGAAAACCACTCCTCCCTGATGATATCGCCATAACTAGCACTTTGGCCCAGTTTCCTACAGATCTTATCCATGATTTTATCATTATGTATTGTATGTGTTTTTATAACTTGTTTTACTGTTGTTTGTTTTACTGCTTGTTTTTATATTGTTGATGACTGGGCTTGGCCCCATGTAAGCTGTCCCGAGTCCCTTCGGGGAGATGGGGCGGGGTATAAGAATAAAATTATTATTATTATTATTATTATTATTATTATTATTATTATTATTATTATTATTATGTCAACAGCGAGCTAGGCTATTAATGGTCGGGATCTCAATCTGAACCAGGCTGGTTTCGAACTCATGATCTCTCGGTTACTAACCAGCTGTGCCACAAACCAGCCCTATTTATTGGATTCATTTCTTTTCTATTCTGTTCTACATTCCTGTTTGCCCCAGTTTTACATATTGATGGTGATGCTGGTTTTTATTACTCTCCCTATTTGTCATCATGGCTGTTTTCTATTTTGTGTTTTAATTTTGTTTATTATGTCTGAATGTTATGTCAATATCGTTTTACTTATTTGTTGGTTTTTAAACTGTTACATTTGTATTGCTTTGGGCTTGGCCACATGTTAGCTGCCCCGAGTCCCTTCAGGGAGATGGTGGTGGGATAAAAAAATAAAGTATTATTATTATTATATAATATTTTTATTTTTATAGAAAAATAAAGTATTATTATTATTATTATTATTATTATTATTATTATTATTATTATTATTATATGATCCCAAACTTTGCATGGACATTCAAAAGCACAAATACTAATGCGAAGATGCAAACACCAAAGACTCAGAGAGGAGACCTTTTAATTTTTTTCTTTTTTCTTTCTTCTTATTCACTTTAGATGGTAATGCAACTTGGTTTATAATATATGCGACAGAGGCTTAGATGTTGGAGGAACAATAACAAGTTTATTCAGGCACAGAGCTTAGTGGTTACAATGTTGTTTCTCACTTAGAGGCACTTTTATTAACAGTTACAATACTAGAATGAGGTGAGTCAAACTCCCTAAAGTGTCACTTCTTTTACTTAAAGTAGTTAGAACTTCTTCCTCTGCTACTTTTAAACCGCAGTCACCCCTGTGATATACGATCACAGATTCTCTGTTCCTTACCAGGACACAGACTACATTAAATAAGTCACCAAACTTATATTAAACTGACTCAAAAATGAACAATTGAGTCCCCTTGATCCCCTCAACCTAGGATCAATCTTCCCTGTGCCTCATCAGAGCACAGACTGAATCCCTTTTTTAAACTCTGCACTTCTTCAACAAAACGGCAGTTGGCTTCGCCCACTTCTCCATGGCAACCAGCTTCTGAGTGCTGAGATGCAATAACTGTAATACTTACCCTTTTAAAACACAAACACACAATTAAACTTAACATCTGTAAACCAAAAATTCATACTTCATTACAACTCATAATAACAAACGTGATTGAAATGAAGGATTTCCAGCCCGTTAAGTTTGTTTCCATAGGATGTCAAGTGCACAGCTGTTGACTTCAGGTCATCTCTGACATGGTTTCCATGGTCAAGTGGGGATTCAAACTTTAGTCCACACCACTCCACGATGCTGGCTTCTGCCCACCTATACATACACTGGTTTTCTGATAATGCTGCATGCAAATAGGCTGATTTCTTCTTAACTTTTCCAATTTTGCAATACCATTACGACTCCACCGCTGAAATCTTCCCAAACATCTGACTTAATGTGACCATTCCCTATACTTAGGGGTGTGTACAAAGAAGGCAAGCTTGTAAATCCGAGACTTTCTTTAGTGTGGCTTTTTTGTTGGAAGATGTAATCCAAAGACAAAGGAACTTCCCCAAGGTTGGGCGGAACCACACAGGTCAGGCAATTCTTACTCAATTAGAAGGGCTGCTTAACGGCTGTGACCGGCCTGTATTAACTGGCCCATTAGCAGGACGTGGTCCATTGCTGCTCCTTAAGGGCCTGAAATGAGCAAAGGAACGCCAAGCAGACGGCAACGCATGGCTGTCCTCGGAGCAAAAGGAAATGAGGGCTGAGAAATGAGAGAGCTGAGCAGAGAGAGAAAGGAACGAATTCCTGCCGCCGCCGCCAAGTGGTTGCCGTAAAACAAGAATGATTGATTCAGCTGTTATCCCGATCTGTTTTGGCGAACCTGAACAACTCCATTTTGAGCATAGCTGATGTCCCACATGCCCTGTAATGTTTTGTGAAGTCTTTTATTTGTTGCACGCTAGAAATGCTTCAGTAGCAATATTATCTTCCCAGGATCATCAACCAAAAGTTATGGCTACATCAGGAGCATCAGGAACATCCTTGTAAACAACACACAAGCTTTGATTGTGTGCTGGTTACAGAGACCTCAGAAAAGGATTACCACTTATGCATTAGATCAGAGGTCCCCAAATAAGGCCCGTGGTCCAGATAATTTACCTGGCCTCTGTCCTAAACTTTAGACTTAGGGTTGACCTAAGTCTACCTGGTCTTTGGAGGTCTCTTTGCTTACTTATGGCCTTATGATATTGTCTAGATGGTCTTTAAAGGTCTCTTTGCTTAGCTACGGCTTTATGAGACCATCTAGATGGCGTTTGGAGGTCACTTTTCTTTCCTATGGTCACATGAGACCATCTAGATGGCCTTTGAGGGTCCCTTTCCTTACCTATGGTTTTATGAAACCATCTAGATGGTATTTGAGGGTCTCTTTCCTTACCTATGGTCTTCTGAGGCCTTATGAGATCATCGAGATGGCCTTTGAGGTCCCTTTCCTTATCTATGGTCTTCTGATGGCCTTATGAGATCATCTAGATGGCCTTTGAGGTCCCTTTCCTTATCTATGGTCTTCTGAGGCCTTATGAGATCATCTAGATGGCCTTTGAGGTCCCTTTCCTTATCTATGGTCTTCTGATGGCCTTATGAGATCATCTAGATGGCCTTTGGGGGCCCCTTTCCTTACCTATGGTCTTATGAAACCATCTGGATGGTCTTTGGAGGTCTCTTTCCTTACCTATGGTCTTATGAGATTGTCTTGATCAGGGGTCCCCAAACTAAGGCCCTCCTAGGTCATTGACCTGGCCTCTATCCTAAACTTTAGATGTAGGGTTGACCTAAGTCTGAAATGACTTGAAGGCACACAACAACAACAATCCTAATTTTGGACTATTTCTTCATAGTCCGGCCCCCCAACAGTCTGATGGACTGTGAATTGACCCTCTGCTTAAAAAGTTTGAGGACCCCTGCATTAGATGTTTCTCATGCGCACATTGTCATTGTCTGCCTCACTTTGAAGTTCCATAAAATACTGATCCTTGGAATAATTTCTATCTCAACCAAAGCTGTGAGTAAGTCAGACTGAAAGCAGTGCAGCATTTGGTCAAAGTTATGGTTTGTTGTATTCTTTGCCTTCCTGCTCAGTATCAGAGCTCATCCTAGCTTCATATCCCACCTAGAAGGATACAATAGGGATGATATTTTATTCCTAACAAAAAATACGGTGTCTTTCTATGGTTCCAATGCATTGGAAAATTATTTATTGGATTCCATTCAAATCTATACTACAGTATGGCAACCCTATCTGCAGGAGATATGTACCCAAACTGGGGTGATATGTCACTCCGATTCAACGAAATCTGTAGGTTGTTCAATCATTCTTGGCCCTATTGGAGAGCTAAGCATCATGTGGGGCAGCCTGTGGGGTGTAACCACCTGCTATGGGTTTCTCGTTGAATTTTCAAGGTGTTGTCTAAGTGGTGCCGAAGTCAATGGCTCCCAAATACATTCAAGCACCGTGGATAGCTCTGTTTGAGTTCAGACTAAAACCTAAAATGGATTGACACACACATGCACAGCGTCAAAGCCTTGGCCTCCAAAGAATCCCAAGGGCAAATTATCCTTTCTCTAAGACCCCAATGATTTCTAATGGTGAGCAGCCTGCTGCAATAAATCACTCTGACCATGAGGTCATGAGTTCGAGGCCAGCCCGTGGCGGGGTGAGCACCTGTCAATTAAAAAATAAAAAATAGCCCCTGCTCGTTGCTGACCTACTAGCAACCCGAAAGATAGTTGCATCTATCAAGTAGGAAATAAGGTACCACTTATAAAAGTAGGAAGGCAAGTTTAACTAATTTACGACGTTGGAATGAGGAAGTGCGGTCAGAGTGGATGATGAAGCAGCTGCTCCCCCCTGTGGCCAGAATCGAACATCCCCTCAGGAGAAGGTTAAATTGCCTCTGTGTCTGTCTCTGTCTAGGTTCTATGTGTATATGGGCATTGAATGTTTGCCCTATATGTATATAATGTGATCTGCCCTGAGAAGGGCGGAATATAAATACTGTAAATAAATAAATAAATAAATAAATAAATAATATCATTGGGTAGGGAAGCACCTCTGGGTTTTCAGCTAAACCTTCAATGCGCTGTCCACAGTGCTGAACCTACTGGGAGAGAGAGTACATTCCCGTCCTCTTACATTCATAGCAAAATTCGGTGTGGATATCTTTGCCATCTGCTACCCCTTGTGTTATGAATAACTTTTCAATAACTTTTAAAGCATAGGTTCTTTTTATTGCAATTTCAGTGTGAGAGGGCACAGCAGAACTTTTAGAGGACAACATTGACAGACATATAGATTCTATGCAACTACATACCAGGGAGATCTGTAAGGTTTTATGTTGATTATCTTTTGGCAGACCAAGACCCCAAAATTACTGCCAAAGTTGCTAGCTTTTGTGCAGCAGCTATAGCTTGTCGGTGCAAGATGTTGCCAAGGTTTTAGTAGGTTTTAATATTTACTTCAGCATTTACCTTTGTCATTTTAGCATATAAATGTTTTATATCATTTTAACTACCACATTCAATACTGTGTTTTAACCTTGTTCATCACTGTGTTTCTTAATATCTAATTGCATATGATTCTATGCTATTCTGATGCTTGTACATTTTATGTTGTTGGTCATCGACCATTTTATATATATATATGTCAGAACCCTGCTACTAGAGCCTGGATGTGGCTCTGAGTTTCAGGGTCACTGACATTGATAAGACACCTGCGGCTCAGGACTCGGAGAAGAAACGGCTGCTGGACTTGGCGGGGAATTTGCGCGGGGTTTTGCTGAGCGGGAAGAGACTTTTCAAATGAGGGGGAGGGTATATAAAGGATGGTTGGCCGGAGCCTCCCATTCTTGGCTTTTTTGATGTTCATGTTTCCTACAGTAAAAGTTTCTGGTGATAACACAGAGAGTCTCGTGTGTTCATTCAGGAGCGGCTGTGGTGAGCTGACACTAAGCCAAGAATACGGACACCATCCCGCTGTAGCGGTGAGGTGTAACATGCAAGTGGAGGATGAAGAGCTCTTGGGCGCAGGTGGAGGAAGGTCGGAAAGGGCCACTCCCGAGCCGGACGCTGAGTTCCACCAGCTGGCGGCCCTGGCGTCATCCACCGCTTATGCCCAGCCAAATGGGGTAACCCAGAGGCGTGGAGTGGTGCGGGGAGACAGCACCGGAGGAGAGGAAGGTTCACCTTCCCCAGGCCCACAAAGGATGGTGTTTCTGGAGGAGAGGATGTCGGCGATGGAGACCACCCTGGCAGTGATGTCGAGGGCGATGGAGCGCCTGGCGTTTTTGGCGGAGCCAGAGAGAGGAAGGGAACTTCGGGCTGGCTCAATGTGGGACGTGAGCGTGGGAAGCAGCCAGGGCTTTGCAGACCTCCCAGCACCGAAGGGAAGGGAAATGCGAAAGGAGCCTGGCGCCCGGCCCAAGACCCAAACAAGCCTGACGCGGGTGGAGGAGAGTGACGACGAAGGGGAAAAACCTCCGAGAATCCCAGCTACGCTCCCAGCTGAGACCCTGGTGCCCCTGGCGAATGCCGGGCGTGGCACAGGGCCAAGAGAAGCAGCAGCTGGGCCCACTGGTCCGCAAGGGGGCTTGCGACGGGCGGAGAATTGGGGATTGCCACCACAGGGACCCCTACCGAGACGAGAGGAACTAAGGATCGAGTTTGGGGGAGAGTCCTCTGAACTGGATTTTTTCCTGACCACGGTGAGGGGCTATATGGAGGACAATGCTCACACTTTTAGAACGGAATCCAGCCGGATACGGGCCATTGGTGCAGTGTTGAAGAGGGGAGCGGCCAGCTGGTACGTTCAGCTGCACGCGCGGCGCGACCCATGTCTGGGGTCACTCCGACGCTTTATGGGGGCCCTGGAGACCCGTTTCCGAGATCCACTGGAGCAGATCCGGGCGAGGGAGAAGTTGAAGACCGTCTCCCAGGGGCAGAGGTCGGTATCTGAGTATGCGGAGGAGTTCCAATGCCTCGCCGAAAAGGTGCCGGAATGGTCTGCAGTAACAAAGATAGAACTCTTCAAAGAGGGTCTCAGGCGGGAGATCCTCTCCTGGGCGGTGCATCGTGATGAGCCTGACACACTGCGCGGATGGATTCAGCTGGCGGGGCGCGTCGAGACATCGCTGGCCCAGGCGAGGAGGCACCGAGGAGGGCTACAGCAGCGGCCGCAGATGAAAGAGGGGAGCCGGAAGGAGGGATCAACCCCAGCCGGGAGGAGAACGGAGCCGACAGGGAACGTGAGCGCCAGCAGGAGGGGCTGCTTCGTGTGCGGCCGGTTGGGCCACAGGGCTGCCGAGTGCTGGCAGAGAAAAGGGGAAGGCGGAGGCCAGCCCAAACCCAGAGCCGTGGCAGGAAAACGCGCCGAGGAAGAACCACCGATGAGGCACCACTCGGGGGGGTTGGTAAGTCAGGACAAAGCTATGATAGTGGTCCCCATTCAGCTTGAAAATGGCAGCAAACAAGCAACCTGCAAAGCATTTGTGGATTGTGGATGTTCCAGGAACATCATCTCCCCTGAATTAGCCGAGGGATTGGGATGCGAAAGAACGAACCTAGAATCCCCAATAGCTTTTTCGCAGTTGGACGGATCCACAGCATCGGGATCGTTAGCTAAGTACAGTGCCGAAGATGTAAAGTGTAAGATAGGGAGTTGGGAAGGAAAGGTGTCATTTGTGATATCACAAATAGCCAGCTATAATGTTATACTAGGCATGCCGTGGCTGGGGCAGGCCAACCCGCAAATCAACTGGGAGGATAAGAGCATGATCTTCAGGATGAATTTGGAAGAAGGGAGCCAGGAAGTTGAGAGGGAGCCAGGGAAAAGGGGGGAGGAAGACTCTATCAGAATAGCAGAACTGGCAGATAAATTACCCCCAGAGTATCGGGATTTTGTGGACGTGTTTGATGAGAAGGAAGCAGACAATTTCCCACCGAAGCGGAGAGTTGAAGTGAAAATAGAGCTAGTCCCAGGAGCAGAGCTTCCCAAGGCAAAAATATACCCGATGTCAGCTAGGGAAAAGGAGGAACTGAGAAAATACATTGATAAAAACCTAGCGAGGGGTTTCATAGAGCCTTCAAATTCCCCTCTAGGGGCGCCTGTGTTGTTCAGGCGGAAAAAGGACCAAACGCTGAGGCTCTGCATTGACTACAGGGGCCTAAATGCAATCAGTACTGTAAATAAATACCCCCTACCCTTAGTGAAGGACTTGATCGCCCAGTTATCGGAAGGACAGATATTCACTAAATTGGACTTAATTGAGGCCTACCATAAATTGCAGATCAAACCAGAGGACAGGTGGAAGACGGCCTTCTCCTGCGCATTCGGATTATTCAATTATCGTGTGCTCCCCTTCGGTTTGTGCGGGGGAGGGGCCGCGTTCATGCAATTAATCAACGAAGTATTGCATCCATTGTTGTACAAGGGAGTCTTTATTTTTTTAGATGACATATTGATAATGTCTCGAACTAAGGAACAACACGTAGAACTAGTCAGGGAAGTCCTACAAAAGTTGAGGGAAGCGAAACTGTATGCGAAGCTTGCCAAGTGCGAGTTCAATAAAGACCAGATAGACTTTCTGGGGTATAGGATTTCCTCCCAGGGAGTGGCGATGGACCCTGCGAAGGTAGAAGACGTGAGGGGGTGGGAAGCCCCCAAAACACGGAAGCAGCTGCAATCCTTCCTAGGGTTCGCAAACTTCTATAGAACATTTATCAAGGACTTTGCGCGCCTCACTTTGCCATTAACGGATTTGTTAAAAACTAAAGGCAGGGGAGAAACAGCCAAAGTGAAGGCCCCAGGGGCCAAACTGACATGGACAATAGAATGCCAGGAAGCTTTCGAAGCCCTTAAAAAGCGTTTTACTGAGGAACCTGTCCTACAGCACCCTGATATGTCTAAGGCCTTTGTACTACATTGCGATGCGTCAGACCGGGCATATGGGGCAGTTCTGCTGCAGAAAGACGAGGGGGGGAACCTGAAGCCATGTGGCTATCTGTCAAAAAAGTTTAGCGATACAGAAAAAAACTGGCCGATTTGGGAGAGAGAAGCCTTAGCGATTCTAAAAGCACTAGAGTGCTGGAGACACTTTCTGGAAGGAAGTGGAACACCGTTTGAGGTGTGGACTGATCATAGAAATTTACAGTATCTAAGATCCCCTCGTAAACTATCAGCGAAGCAAATTAGATGGGCCCAATATTTCAGCCGTTTTGATTTCAGACTCAGATTAGTCCAGGGGAAACATAACATACTCGCTGACGCTCTCTCTCGGATGCCTCAGCACGGGGGAGGAATTCAGGAATCTGAAGGGAGCCTGTTCCTAGATAAGCAGTGGGGCCTGGCAGTACTAACTCGAGCACAAGCGGCCAAAGAAAACAAACGTACTGCCATTTCCACGGGGGGAGGAGAAATATGGGAGGAAGAGTTGAAGCGAGCGTATGGAATGGACAAATGGTTACAAACTAACAAGGAAAAGGGAGAATTGTGTGGGGATTTGGTGTTTGTAAATAAGAAATTGTATATTCCTGAATGTTTAAGACGAGAAATGTTAAGGAAGTGCCACGATAACAAGGGTGCGGGTCATCTAGGCCCCACCAGGACTATTAAACTGTTGGCCAAACAATGCTGGTGGCCCGGAATGAGGAAAGACGCCAGGGGGTACGTCACGCAGTGTGAATTATGTGCAGAGGGAAAAACACCACCGGGGAAGCCCCAGGGGCTATTGCAGAAGGTGGTGGAGCCCATGAGGCCATGGGAATGCGTGGCCATGGATTTTGTAGGCGAACTACCCCCCAGCAGAGGCCACAGATACATTTGGACAATATTGGACCTATTCTCAAAACAGGCACACTTTGTGGCCCTGCCGAAACTCCCCTCAGCTGAAAAACTTGCTGATTTGTATGTGAAGCATGTATATCGCCTACATGGGTGTCCCGACAAAATAATTAGCGACCGGGGAGTCCAATTTACTGCAAAATTTTGGGGAAAATTCTTACAGCTGTTAGGAGCAGAAAGGAACCTGAGCTCGGCTTTTCATCCCGCAACCAACGGGGGAGTCGAACGCACCCAACAAACACTGTGCCAATTCTTGAGGATGTACACCAATTATAGACAGGATGATTGGGCGGACCTTCTACCGTTTGCTGAGATGGCTTTTAACGGGGCCGTACATTCGGCCACAGGTCGTGCCCCATTCGAAATAGTATACGGACAGGAGGTGGCACCTTTCCCCAGGCTACCCGAGTGGAAGGAAGGAGAGGGCCAGACCGACAAGGAATGGCCGGCCAAAATTAAGCAAGGGTGGCAGACCGTGGTGGAGGCATTGCGGGAAACACAAAAGAAGTACAAGCTCTTTGCCGATCGTAGGCGCCGAGAGGGGGACAAATTGGGCGAAGGGGATCTGGTTTGGCTGAGCACAAAAAACCTGAAATTGGGGTTCCCATCTAAAAAATTGGCTCCACGCTATATAGGGCCGTTCAGGGTAGCAAAAAGAATAAACGAAGTGACCTATGAGCTGAGGCTACCCAAGGACCTAGGAAAGGTACACCCGGTATTCCATTGCAGCCTGTTAAAAAAGTATAAAGGAACTCTGGACAGCGGAGAACAATAGTTGTGTTTAATCTTTTCCTTCCAGGACGAAGGGGAGGAGGACGCCATGTCAGAACCCTGCTACTAGAGCCTGGATGTGGCTCTGAGTTTCAGGGTCACTGACATTGATAAGACACCTGCGGCTCAGGACTCGGAGAAGAAACGGCTGCTGGACTTGGCGGGGAATTTGTGCGGGGTTTTGCTGAGCGGGAAGAGACTTTTCAAATGAGGGGGAGGGTATATAAAGGATGGTTGGCCGGAGCCTCCCATTCTTGGCTTTTTTGATGTTCATGTTTCCTACAGTAAAAGTTTCTGGTGATAACACAGAGAGTCTCGTGTGTTCATTCAGGAGCGGCTGTGGTGAGCTGACATATATATATATATATATATATATATATATATATATATATATATATAATGCAACTACATTGGATTCACAACAACCTATTACATTGACTAACAAACAAACCAAGTGGGGTTACATTTTTACTCAGCATTCACACTCATGTACATGCATTCATCCTCATGCATACAAATATTACCATATCCTTTCTCTCTCCTTGGAGAAGCACCTGCTTAGGCCAGGCCCGGCTTCCTTGCAGCCTGCAAACTCACAATTCCAAAACGCCAAAACACTAAAATGCCAAAAGTACAGAATCCTGCTTTCCCATAGCAGATCTGACCCTCTCCAAAGGCACACTATCTCTCTCCTTCCCAATGGAGCAGAGCATAGATGTGAACAGCATCTCTCTCACACACACAATTTCTGGATTGTCATAAGGTCTCTTATATTGCAATATTTTGCTGATTGTAAATGAATGATAGACGTCTTACATACTAGCTCCATCTCTGTTTCTTGGACCAGATGTTGATTCCTCTTGATTGGTGTTAGCAAACACAAGCAGCTCTGTGTTGACTTCCTTCTCAACATCCTTAACTTAAGAGAACCATTGTCTCTGTCCCAAAAGTTCATCGAGTCAGCAAAGGCCAGGCTGTGGCGCAGGCTGGTTAGCACTATACAAAATCCCAGAATACTTGTAAAGTATCTATACAAACATACGATAGTCTATGTACAAAGAAAATGTGTCCAAATGACATATATTGTTACAGTTCCCCGTACAAAGCTCAATTTGGCCGTACCCGACAAAATGAAAAGGGGCAACAGCTCTAACACAAAAGTTATTAAGTCTAGTATTGGTTCCAATGTATATAGGCTTCAGGGATACATAGTCAATGAAAATATCTTCCAAAAAATTTAAACAGATGGTTGGTCGTGTTGCTGTATACTGGAATGAAGAAAATAATGATGGAGCACCGCTCTCAAAAAAGTCTTCGAAAGTAAAGTCCAAATAAGAAGGGGATTTTCTCCCTGAAACAGGGTCAAAAATACCCGGGACCCCTGTAGACTTGGGACTTTATTTGGACTTTTGACTATGTATCCCTGAAGCCTATATATATTGGAACCAATACTAGACTTAATAACTTTTGTGTTAGAGCTGTTGCTCCTTTTCATGTTGTCGGGTACGGCCAAATTGAGCTTTGTACGGGGAACTGTAACAATATATATCATTTGGACACATTTTCTTTGTACATAGACTATCGTATGTTTGTATAGCAGGCTGGTTAGCAGCCAGCTGCAACAAATCACTCTGACCAAGAGATCATGAGTTCGAGGCCAGCTCGGAGCCTGTGTCTGTCTCTGTCACAGTACTATGTTATGGCATTGAATGTTTGTGTTATATGTGTAATGTGATCCATGCTGAGTCCCCTTTGGGGTGAGAAGGGTGGAATATAAATACTGTAAATAAATAAATAAATGTTGACAGATGTAAAGAAATATAAACATTTCTTTTATCACTGTCACAGTTCTTATCACAGTTTACCAGGCAGGTCAACTATTTCCATTCTCGTTAACAGGTTTTAATTACAGTTCAGTAAGCAGGCAGTTAGTCATTGCAGGCCTTAATATTTTAGACTGGTGTCTCCAAAATTATTAGCTCTCATTCCTTGCTTCCTTCCTTCCATTCAATCCATTCATACCCACACATATTCATATCTCATTTATCAAATCTGCAGATCACATTTTTGTGACACTTTGGTATATGAATGCTTCAGTTTCGATTTGGATTGAAACACCAGCTGCTTCCTTTCTTGGAGACCAAGAACTTGATCACCATCTTCTGGTCCTTGGTCAGTTCCCAGTTTGACTCCTGTAAAACACTCTGCATGGAGCTGCCCTTGAAGACTAGCCAAAGACATAGTCAATCCAAATGCAATCCAAATCGCATCCTTGGTAGTTTTCAACTCCATGATAGTTTTGCTTGCAGTTTCTTGCTACAACTTACCCATTTTGTTACCCATTCCATAGGCTGGGCTGTGGTGCAGCTGGTTAGCAGCTAGCTGTAATAAATCACTACTGACATGAGTTCGAAGCCAGCCTGGGTCGGATTGAGTGCCCAACCATTAAATACCTTAGTTCGTTGTTGACCTAAGCAACCGAAAGACAGTGGCATCTATCAAGTAGGAAATTTAGGTACAGTTTTATGCGGGGAGGCTAATTTAACTAATTTATTACACCATGAAACGTCCAGCAGTGTGCGGAAGAATGAGGAAGTACTCCATCAAGGGCTCGGTGTCACAGTGGATGATGAAGCAGCAGCTCTTCCTGTGGCTGGAATCGAGCATACCCTCATGAAGCTGGAAGCTGGAAAATGTTAAATTGCCTCTCTGTCTCTGTCTGTGTCTGTATGTCGTATGTCTAATGGCACTGAATATTTGCCATGTATATGTGTACATTGTGATCCGCCCTGAGTCCCCTTGATAATAATAATAAATCTAATAATAAATTTCCAAGTAGAATTAAAAATGTTTTCTCTAACCTTTAAAATCCTATATAGCTTGAAATATACGAAGAAACTCCTTTTCAATAGGATGCAATGGACACGTTTCTTTCCTTTCTCAGCTACTACTTTGTCATCTGTAATTCTGGATTTTACATATATTGGATAACATGCATGGGACACATTTCCCTTTCCTTTTGCATCATGCTCTCTCCGCTTGATCCAGAATCTTGGCCGATGTGTTTTTAATTTGGCCATTGTTTCAACGTGACGATTTGCATAATTGCCTTTTCATTACTTTGTGAGTTCTGTGTTGCATCTGCTTTTTAATGCTGTGGGCATCTATAGGCTCATTGTTACAGAAAAAACCAGATATAAATAGACTTGCCCATCCCCATTATAATAAACCTGTGTTTCCCAAACTCTGCTCTTCCAGTTGTTTTGGACTTCAGAATCCTTGACCAGGCTTGTGCAAACTTGGGCCCTCCAGTTGTTTTGGACTCCAACTCCCACCATTCCTAACTGCTGGGATGACTGGGTTGCTGTGGGTTTTCCAGGCTGTCTGACCATGTTCCAGAAGCATTCTCTCCTGACGTTTCACCCACATCTATGGCAGGCATCCTCAGCAATTGTGAGGTCTGTTGGAAAATAGGCAAGGGAGGTTTATATATCTGTGGAAAGTCCAGGGTGGGAGAAAGAACGCTTGTGTGTTGGAGGCAAGTGTGGATGTTGCAACTGGCTAGCCTGATTAGCATTGAATAGCCTTGCAGATTCAAGGCCTGGCTGCTTCCTGCCTGGGGGAATCGGGACAGTAAATAATCAGGGGAATAAAGAGCAACACTAAAAAAAACGGGAACCCCCAGACAGGAAACAGGGTCCGGGCTGTGGCGCAGGCTGGTGAGCAGCCAGCTGCAACAAATCACTCTGACCAAGAAGTCGTGAGTTCGAGGCCAGCTCGGAGCCTATGTTTGTCTTGTCTTTGTTCTGTGTCAAAGGCATTGAATGTTTGCCTTATATGTGTAATGTGATCCTCCCTGAGTCCCCTTTGGGGTGAGAAAGAAGGGCGGAATATAAACACTGTAAATAAATAAATAAACAATCAGGGCCAGCTAACACCTCCCAACAAAGGATTCCCCCAGGCAGGAAGCAGACAGGCTTTGAAGCTGCAAGGCCATTCGCTGCTAATCAAGCTGGCAAACTGCAACATTCACACTTGCCTACAACAGACAAGAGTTATTTCTCCCACCCTGGAGATTCCACAGATAGATAGATTAGATAGATAGATAGATAGATGATAGATGATAGATAGATGATAGATAGATAGATAGATAGATGATAGATAGATAGATAGATAGATAGATAGATAGATAGATAGATAGATAGACAGACAGACAGACAGACAGATAGATACCCCACTTGCCCAGTTTCCAACAGACCTCACATCCTCTGAGGATGCCTGCCATAGATGTGGGCAAAATGTCAGGAGAGAATGCTTCTGGAACATGGCCAGACAGCCTGGAAAACTCACAGCAACTCAATCATCCCAGCTATGAAAGCCTTTGATAACACTTTGAACAATCATTATCTTTACATATAATATAATATTGATCTTTACATATCTTTACATATCTCTCTGGAGACTAGAACACAAATCCAATGGATTCAAAATTTAAGAAGTAAACCAGTTAAACATATGGAAGAACTCTTTTAGTCTTTAGGGGAATAGATTCCTTTGGAAGGTGATTGACTCTCCTTCTTTGGAGCCTTGGATGGGCATTTTTCAGCTTCAAAGCCTGGCTGCTTCCTGCATGGCAGAAATCCTTTGTTGGGTGGTGTTAGCTGGCCCTGATTGATTCATGTCTGGAATTCCCCTGTTTTCAGTGTTGTTTTTTATTTGCTGCTCTGATTTTAGAGTTTTTTAAAATACTGTTAGCCAGATTTTGTTCATTTTCATGGTTTCCTCCTTTCTGTTGAAACTGTCCATGTACTTGTGGATTTCAACCTTCCTCTGAGTGTGAAACTTGGCCACAGTCATGCAAACCACGACACCAATGCTGATTGTTTCCCAGGGTTATTGACTGGCATTTTGGATGATCAATGCATTGGTTTATTTCTAAGAATGTAGGTATTTGAGGATTGCATTTCGGATTGTCCATCCATATGGTTACTTCTAAGCATCTAACTGTTGGGTTTTTGTTTTGCAATTGTGCTCAGTTATTTTGTCCGTCTGTTTGGCATTGCTCATCGCTGTCAGAAACAGAGTTGTTTGAGTGATCGTCGATGTGGATGAGGATGTTTTCCTTTTGAATTTTACATTTTGTAGGTCTTGATATCCTATAATCTTTCCCCTCTCTGTATCTTCTTATTCTTCCATCCCTTGACATTGCCACGCTTACTTCATCTCAGCCTCAACTTTGTTGATAATTTAAGAATTGACATCACAAGTGCCTCTGGGTTTATTTATTATTTACAGTATTTATACCCCGCCCTTCTCACCCCAAAAGGGACTCAGAGCTGCTTAAATTCATCTTCCATGCCAATGAGCTTTTTGTTGTCCTTAGATCAATGTCCTTAAGGGCTCTTTTTATTACCTCCCCACTAAAGCAGTACCTATTTACCTACTCACGTGTCAGCTTTCAATCTGCTAGGTGGGCAGGTGAGCTGGGGCTGACGGCAGGTGCTCACCCTGACCCGGGTTCAAACCACTGATCTTTCAATCAGCAGGATTTTCTGCAGCACAGCAGTTTAGCCCGCTGTGCTAAGCTCGGCCTCTGAAGTTGCCTGTTAACTTATGGCATCCTCATCCATTTCATAGTTTTCTTCTTCTTCTTAGAGAAGGAAGACTCAGAGGTGGAGAAGCCAATTATTTCCCCCTGAAATAGCACTTACAGCACCTGGGATATTCATTGGCGGTTTCCCCTCCAAATTCTAACCAGGGATGACTCTGCTTAGCTTCCAAGATCAGATGAAACTTGATGCGTTTATCCATCTTTTTGGAATCCTAAAAGTCCCATAAGACTTTTACTATGAGCTTTTCTTTTTCATAATAATAATAGTAATAACAACAATGTGATCTTTTCAATAATTTTCAGGTGCCACTTTCTATCAATTCTTTGTCGATAGTAACTTAGGTAGATAGATAGATAGATAGATAGATAGATAGATAGATAGATAGATAATCAGATAGATAGATAGATAGTCAGATAGATAGATAGACAGACAGATAGTCAGATAGTCAGATAGATAGATACATAGATAGTCAGATAGATAGATAGATAGATAGATAGATAGATAGATAGATAATCAGATACATAGATAGATAGATGATAGATAGATAGATAGATAGATAGTCAGGTAGATAGATACATAGATACAGTAGAGTCTGACTTATCCAACATAAACGGGCCGGCAGAATGTTGGATAAGCGAATATGTTGGATAATAAGGAGGGATTAAGGAAAAGCCTACTAAACATCCAATTGGGTTATGATTTTACAAATTAAGCACCAAAACATCATGTTATACAACAAATTTGACAGAAAAAGTAGTTCAACACACAGTAGTGCTATGTAGTAATTACTGTATTTACGAATTTAGCACCAAAATATCATGATGTATTGAAAACATTGACTACAAAAATGCGTTGGATAATCCAGAACGTTGGATAAGCGAGTGTTGGATAAGTGAGACTCTACTGTACATAGATAGTCAGAAAGATAGATAGATAGATAGATAGATAGATAGATAGATAGATAGATAGATAGATGTTTTGATGGCTTGCTCCTGGGCTGCAAGGATCAGGCCTTCTGTCTCCTTCTTCAGGGTCCCATTCATGAACCATGGCCAGGTCTTCTCCTTATCAGTTTTTCCTTCAATTTTGTCAAGGAACTTCCCATGCAATGTTTTGTTGTGCCAGCTGTCAGCTCTAGTTTGTAGTGCGGTTTTCTTGTACTGGTTTTTTGTCTGCTGTGCTTTGAGGAGTTTCTGGTTTTTGACTTCAATCAAAGCAGGTTCTTCACTTTGCTTTACATATTCTGCCAGGGCATGTTCTTCTTCTTTGACTACTTGTTTTACTTGTAAGAGTCCTCTGCCCCCTGATCTTCTAGGCAGATATAGCTGATATTATTATTATTATTATTATTATTATTATTATTATTATTATTATTATTATTATTATTATTATTGTATTTATTATTTTACTCTATTTATTATTACATGTATTATTTTCCTGTATTTATTATTATTATAATTACATGTATTATTTTACTCTATTACTATTAAAAGGATACATAAGCACATTTACATTGAAGAAGATGAGAATAATGATTTGATCAGAGTTGGACAGTCTTATCTTAAATTTGAGCGTTATGTAAATATTCAAAACCATTTAACCTACTGATGCCTCAATTAATGTAATTTTATTGGTATCTATTTTTATTTCTGAAATTTACTACCCTCGGCTTATACTGGAGTCAATGTTTTCCCGGTTTTTGTGTGTGGTAAAATCAGGTGCCTCGGCTTATATTCGGGTCGGCTTATACTCATGTATATACGGTAACTTCCCAGCTCACTGGCCTCGATCCCTTGCAATCCAAGAATGCTTTTTCCAGTTATTTTTTCCCTTTCCAAATCAGAGAGACACAAACCACTTTGCTTTTTGTCTCCCTCCCGCTGTGCCGCCTTGGATGATGAGATGTGCCTGGAATGCGGCCGCGAGTGGTCATTTCACGCTCACGCAGGTGGGGAAAGGTGCTCCATTTCAAGGTGCATTATCGAAATTACAACTCCATCATGAAATATGCATGAACGCCAAATAAATGGGCTTTGCTGCTCCTGGGCATATTGGCATGCAAATGCGACAAACATATATATGTATGCAGAATATGCCGTGTGAATATTTCCTGGACTCCAAGCGTGCATTTATTTACTCTGTAGAATGAATGGAGTTCGACAGCACTTCCACCACCCAAACTACAAATCCCAAGATCACATAACATTTAAAGTATTATTTATTTATTTACAGTATTTATATTCCGCCCTTCTTTCTCACCCCGAAGGGGACTCAGGGCGGATCACATTCCACATATAAGGCAAACATTCAATGCCTTTTTAACATAGGACAAAGACAAAGACAAACACAGGCTCCGAACTAACCTCGAACTCATGACCTCTTGGTCAGAGTGATTTGTTGCAGCTGGCTGCAGCTGGCTGCTCACCAGCCTGCGCCACAGCCCAGGCCCATTATAAGCTTTATTTCTTCCATTTTATACAGAAACACTCTAATATGGCTATCTCTTTAAAAAATTTCATAGAATCTATCTTCAAAGAACTGTTAAATAAAACTGATTATCTGTACACATTCCCAGAGGTTAATCCTACAGAATGTGGCAATATCGCTATTCCTAGTAGACGTACACTGAATGGCCTCTCCCAATTTTGTTGTTCTTCCAATATACGTCTCTACAATCATTTCAACACTGTTTTGTAAAATAAAATAGCCTATATAAAAAATAAAATAAAATTTCATAGAATGTACTACCATAACTGTTAAATGCTGACGTCAACATATTTATTACTTAAAAGCAAAACAAACTTCAGAATTGTAAAGTGTAGTTTCAATTAAGATATATATGATAGTTGTATTACCTGCTGATAGAAAAAGTTTAATGTAGGTTTATCTTCAGTAAACTGGTTCAGAAACCCTTTTGGTAAATATCGAATTTGTAGTTCATACTTCCATTCTTCTGGAGCAATCTGCATTAATTCTGCAAGATAAGAGCATGCTTCGGTTCTGAAAAACCAAGACTGATGGAGTACAGATGAAGCTGGATATACAGTAGAGTCTCACTTATCCAATTATTATTATTATTATTATTATTATTATTATTATTATTATTATTATTATTATTATTTTATTATTATGACACAGCAAACAAGATAGATATGCTGGATTTCGTATCACAAAATCACAAGTCGAACACTTCCCAAGTGTCTAGGGCTGTGTGATGTATTTTCGGATGATGTGTGCAGATCCCAGTCGGGTGGCCTTTTGCAGTTGGCAGATCGTGATTTTGTCAATGTCTATTGTTTCCAAATGCCGGCTGAGATCTTTTGGCACGGCACCCAGTGTACCCATCACCACCGGGACCACCTGCACTGGTTTCTGCCAGAGTCTTTGAAGCTCAGTCTTGAGGTCCTGATAGCGGCTGAGTTTTTCCTGTTGTTTTTCGTCAATGCGACTGTCACCTGCTATGGCGACATCAATGATCCAAACCTTGTTCTTTTCCACAACTGTGATGTCTGGTGTGTTGTGTTCCAGAACTTTGTCAGTCTGCATTCGGAAGTCCCACAGTATCTTTGCATGTTCATTTTCCAAGACTTTTGCAGGTTTGTGATCCCACCAGTTCTTTGCTGCTGGGAGGTGGTACTTGAGGCATAAGTTCCAATGAATCATTTGGGCCATATAGTTGTGCCTCTGTTTGTAGTCTGTCTGTGCGATTTTCTTATAGCAGCTGAGGATATGATCAATGGTTTCATCAGTTTTCTTGCACAGTCTGCATTTTGGGTCATCAACTGATTTTTCGATCTTGGCCTTAATTGCATAATTAATAATTAATAATAATTGCATTGGGTTGTTGTATGTCTTTCGGGCTGTGTGGCCATGTTCCAGAAGCATTCTCTCCTGACGTTTCGCCCACATCTATGGCAGGCATCCTCAGAGGTTGTGAGGTATGGATAAACTAAGTCAGGAAAGGAAAGAATATATATCTGTGTAGAGTCCAAGGTGTGGCAAGAGTTCTTTGTCACTGGGAGCCAGCATTAATGTTTCAGTTAATCACCCTAATTGGCACTGGAAATGTTTTGTCCCTTGCCTGGGGGCATCCTTTGTTCAGTCAAGTCCTCATTGTGTTGGTTCCCATCTACTGTTTTGATTTTGGAGTTTTGTAATACTGGTAGCCAGATTTTGTTCATTTTTTCATTCCTTTCCTGACTTAGTTTATCCATACCTCACAACCTCTGAGGATGCCTGCCATAGATGTGGGCGAAACGTCAGGAGAGAATGCTTCTGGAACATGGCCACACAGCCCGAAAGACATACAACAACCCTGTGATTCTGGCCATGAAAGCCTTCGACAACACAATAATTGCATTATTATTATTATTATTATTATTATTTTATTTTATTTTTATACACCGCCCCATCTCCTCTAGGAGACTCGGGGCGGCTTACATGGGGCCAAGCCCAGGCAAAACAGACAATATAAAACACAACAATAAAACAAATCAATCAACAATATCCAACATTTGCTTATCCAATGCTCTGGATTATCCAACACAGTTTGCCTCCCACCCCGATCCACAGCCGTTTCTCTAGGCATGAAAGACTGAACTTTTTATGGATTTAATTTCCGGCAATGTTGCTACTGTAAGTTCATTTTATGCAATTCTATCTTTATTTGTAGTCAATTTGTTAGTAGCCATTTTTTAAGTCAATGTTTTCAATATATTGTGATGTTTTGGTGCTAAATCCATAAATACAGTAATTACTACAAGGTAACATTATGTAGTAATTACTGCATTTATGAATTTAGCACCAAAATATCACAATACAGTAGAGTCTCACTTATCCAACATAAATGGGCCAGCAGACCATTGGATAAGCGAATACATTGGATAATAAGGAGGGATTAAGGAAACGCCTACTACACATCAAATTAGGTTATGATTTTACAAATTAAGCACCAAAACATCATGTTTAACAACAAATTTGACAGAAAAAGTAGTTCAATACGCAGTAATGCTATGTAGTAATTACTGCATTTACGAATTTAGCACCAAAATATCACGATGTATTGAAAACATTGACTACGAAAATGCGTTGGATAATCCAGAACGTTGGATAAGCGAGACTCTACTGTATATTGAAAACATTGAACTGCTTTTTCTGTCAATTTGTTGTAAAACATGATGTTTTTGGTGCTTAATTTGTAAAATCATAACGTAATTTGACATTTAATAAGCTTTTCCTTAATCCCTCCTTATTATCCAACATTTTTGCTTATCCAACACTCTGTCGGCCCGTTTATGTTGGATAAGCGAGACTCTACCGTATCTGACTTTGGGAAGAGACAGTTGAGAAGAGACTTCATTCCAATCTTGACTGCTTGGAGAAGCTAAGTAGGGCTGACCCTGGTTCATATTTGGATGGGAGTCCAAATGGGTATAAGGGGAGCACAAGCTAACATTGCTAAGAGAAGAACCTTTGTATTGTCGAAGGCTTTCATGGCCAGAATCACTGGGTTGTTGCAAGTTTTTCAGGCTGTATGGCTATGTTCCAGTAGCATTCTCTCCTGATGTTTCACCCACATCTATGGCAGGCATTCTCAGAGGATGTGAGGTCTGTTGGAAACTAAGTAAGTGAGGTTTGTAGAAGGTTGCTATTTCCAAGCAGCCCATTGAACAGCAGTTCTGCAAAAGCATTGCAGGGCTTCTGTGAAAAGAACCTTAATCAAAATTAAAATGGATTTTCAAATAAAACCAACTCTTTGATTTAAAGTCTCCATAATTTTGTACTGAAACTTTTTCTATTGGGGATGTAAGTAGTTTTTATTAGTGCTTACATCTTCCAACATTTTATAAAAAGATTGACTCCTCTGTAGTTGATTGTTTCCCCATTTTTTCATCATGTTTCTTTTGGAATTTGTTTCTTTCTTGTACGGTTTTTGAGATGCAAAACATTTTGAGATATTGGGATAGTATTCATAAAATATCAACAATAAAATAATTTACCCAAAAAAGTAGACATTATATAGGAAATTGGAAGAAATATTTAAAATTAGCGTAAAATGATCCAGAATATATTTGGGAGTGGTGGAACCCTTTTCTGTGTAGGTTTTAAAGCAGAGGCTGAATGGCCATCTGTCGGGAGGGTTTGGATTGTGTCTTACTACCCAGCAGAAGAGGGTTAGTCTGAATGACTTTTTGAGGTTGCTTCCAACTTTAAGCAGAGGCAGGATGACCATCTGTCGGGAGGGTTTGGATTGTGTCTTACCGCCCAGTAGAAGGCTGGACTGGATGGCCTTTAGGAGTTACTTCCAACTCTAAGTTTCTATGCTATTTTGACTAAACAAATCAGGGATAGAGTTAAGGTTATATGGAAAATGTTAATGTGGGATTTGTGTATTTGTCAGACCCCTGGCAGCTGGGCACCAAGAACCATACACGGAGGCCAGTCTCTATCTAATATCTTTATTAAGGAAATATATAAAAGCAATAAAAACAAGTGAAGAATATAGTTCAGAAGCAGACCTTTCAAATGAGGTCAAATATAGTCCAAAAATGTATAGTCCAATAAATGATATTAGAGTTCAAAGTTCTTTATCCAATACCGAAACACACACTATTGCCAAGCAATAGCGTGGGGAAATGTCAGAGTCTTAAGAGTCCAAGGTAGCTTGACAACAAGGCTGGAACAAGGCTGGATATAACTTGGTTCTTTAACAAGGTCCGTGACTAGGTACAAGGTAACCAGTGAATCCTGGAACAAGGTCCGTGGTTAAAAGCAAAGCGATGCAAAATCTTGAATACTTGATCCGGGAGGCAAGGAACTGGGGTTACGAAGTCCACACACGATCTCACTCCTGAAGCTGATCTGTTGACTCCGCAAAGAATCTCCCGCGCCAAACACCTATATTGGGTCTCGTTTTCCCGCCAACAAACTCTTTCCCTAGAGAACGAGAAGCGAAACCCAACTCTGTCCAGATGCAAGACTCCTTAGAATTTCCCAAGGGAAGCAGGCCTAATCAGCCTGTTGTTTGGCAGCGATCCGTAAACTCCTGCGATTTGCTTCTCTGACTCCTCTGTCTCTAGAGTAAGATTCCCTCCTGGGAAACGGAGGCGAGGAATGCCCAAGGTCTGTTTTACTGAATTCTTGAGGACAAACATCAACATCCGGCAGGTGAAAGGACTCCGGCTCTTGTTGAACCGGCGAAAACCCCATGTTTTCATCTTCATCTGCCACGATAGTACTAGGAACAGGACTACAAGGCCCATGGGGCATCACAGTATTGGTAGTGTTTAAATGAAATTTGTGTCTTGTCTGTACTGCATACTGATTGCATCATCCAGAGTGTAACATAGTCTGGAAAGAGCTAATTACTAAGAAGCTGTGATGTCCTTGATGTGTGGCTGGAACCAGGGAGTATCCAGACACAAGTGTGTGTGCATTGCTGATTGCATCAGTTCAGTTCAGTTCTGTTCTGAGTTGAGTCGAGTGCTCTCTGCTGAGAGTCAAGTCCTGTGTCCATTGTCTGCAAGTCTGTTTGTCTATTACGGCTTTCAGTCAAACTTGTATATAGTTTTACCATCGTCTCTGATGTCTCTTCGTTCTGCGTTCCACTGACTCCATCCAACTGCTGCTGCGCTGCTTAATTACTCTGACAGAAAATACTGTAAATGTCTTCTGAAGAGTACAAGTAATAGCATGTTCTTTGTAGCAGCATCCAAGGTTGTGGAAACTCCAAGTTAGCCAGTCTACATCTGTTTTGAGTTTTTGGTGAGCAGCTAAAGGTGCATCTACACTGTAGAATTAATGTAGCTTGATACCACCTGTACTGCCTTGACTCCGTGCTATGGATCCTGGGGTTTGTAGTTTAGGGAGGTACCAAGCTCTTTGGCTGAGAGGGCTAAATACCTTGCTCAACTACAGTTTCCGTAGCATTAAGCAATGATAGTTCAAGTCGTTGTTATGTGATTTCAGCTTCTGCAATTTCGTGAGTTCAAGGTCTCGGGGTGCTTAAGCTCCGAATGATTGAATGAGACATGAACGGGTTGAAGGCAAAGAACAGAGGCTTTTACTCACTTGGCCAAAGTGGATGTCAGGAGAGCCTGCACTCTCAAATAAGGCATAAAGGCAATGGATGCATGCAAATACATTTATAGATGAGTTGTTGTGAGTTTCTTCAGGCTTGTTGTATGTTTTCCGGGCTGTATGGCCATGTTCCAGAAGTATTTTCTCCTGATGTTTCTCCCACATCCCTTGCCTAGTTTCCAATATACTTCACAACCTCTGAGTAGGCCTGCCATAGATGTGGGTGATGTCAGGGGTGACGACGGTGGGGTGAGACCCTGGTTGCCGTGCAGAGTGGGTTCCTAAAATCATCATCCCGGTCTCACCTTCTTCTCCAGGCTGTCTTCCCATGCGGAGAACCAGCACTGGTCAACAAACAGTCCAGCAGGCGAAGGGTCAGTTGAAATCCAACTGTTGTTTAACTTTTTTTACATAACTATTTACAGTTGCAGTTATTCACAATAAATCCCGGACACATGGCTGTGTCTCCTCGGCTACAGAGCATAGCATTCATAGTCCATCTCCAGAGAATGCTCAAGCCGAACACACACACTAACAGATGACACTCCCCTGCATTCCACAGACCAAGAAGGAAGTCCCGGTCAAACAAACTCGACCCCATTGGTCCTGTGATACATCAATCAAAGCAGGTTCTTATTAACTCCATAACTACTGAAATGCCTTGCCGAAACTAACACAGAAGAAGGCATTTCTAACAGCCTAGATTGATTTTAACATTTCACACAATTCACAATACCCTGACAGGTGAAACGTCAAGAGAGAATGCTTCTGGAACATGGTCATACAACCCGGAAAACATACAACAACCCTGTGATCTTGGCCATGAAAGCCTTCGACAACACATTTTTTTCAGGCTGTTTGACCATGTTTCAGCTGCGTTCTCTCCTGATGTTTCACCTGCATCTGTGGCAAGCATCCTTAGAGGTTCTGTTGGCAGTGAGGCAAGTGGGGTGTATATATACATATGTGGAATAATGCCCAAGAACCCTTGTCTGTTGGAAGCAAGTATGAATGTTGCAATTAGCAAGCATGAATAGCATTGAGTAGCCTTGTAGCGGCAAAAGCAACTAGTGGGTGTATCTGCATAGAGGTAGCCTGGCTGTTGTTGCCTGAAGGCACCCTCTGTTTGGGAAGTGTTTACTGGCACTTGATTGTTTGCTGTCTGGAGTTGTCCTGTTTCTGAGTGATACTCTTTATTTACTGTCTTGATTCTGGTGTTTTTAATACTGGTAGCCAGATTTTGTTCATTTCCATGGTTTCCTTCTTTCTGTTGAACGTGTTACAGCTGGAACATGTGTTGTCGAAGGCTTTCATGGCTGGGATCACAGGGTTGTTGTGTGTTTTCTGGGCTGTATGGCCATGTTCCAGAAGCATTCTCTCCTGAAATTTCGCCCACATCTATGGCAGGCATCCTCAGAGGTTGTGAGGTATATTGGAGAAAACTAAGCAAGGAAGGTTTATATATCTGTGGAAGTTCCTGGGTGGTGGGAAGAACTTTTGTCTCTTGGAGGCCAGTGTGAATGATGTAATTAATCACCTTTTAAAGCATTAAATTTAAAGACTTGACATTTTCTCTGCACCTTGACCCAGATCTTTGGATCCAACTCATGATTGTAATATTTTATTTTGTATATTGACCTTTTATGACTGTTTTTATCCATGATGATGCTTTATTGTTGGTTGATTTGCTTGTTGTTTTGATTTTGATTTTGTGCTGTTATGTCCGGGCATGGCCCCATGTAAGCCGCCCTGAGAATAAAGTTGTTGTTGTTGTTGTTGTTGTTGTTGTTATTAAATGGCATTCCCAGCTTCACATCCTGGCCTGGGGAAATCCTTTGCTCAGAGTTGTTAGCTACCCCTGATTGATTCCTGTCTGGAATTCTTCTGTTTTCAGAGTGCTGCTCCTTATTTATTGTTCTGATTTTGGAGGGTTTTTTTTAATACTGATAGCCAGATTTTGTTCATTTTCATGGTTTCCTCCTTTCTGTTGAAGTTGTCCACATGCTTGTGGATTTCAGTGTCTTCTCTGTGTATTTCGACATGATAGTTATTGGAGTGGTTCACTTGATGAACCAACCTGGACACAGTATATTATTTGAGAACACAGAAATGCTCGACTATTCCAACAAACTAACATCTGGAAGGCCAAAGTTTGCCCATGCCTGCTGTAGATGCACCCTTGAACAGCCTTTGGCCCTTGAAAATTCTCCAAATAGGTTGTTTTTAACATTTTTAGCTCCGTGCTTGATGTCACATATGCCGAGAGATGGGCTGAAGGATGACGCACAATGCCTCGAATGAAATAAATAAAAGTTAAGTTCTCAAACTCGACCCCACGATAAATGGAAGTAAACAAATCTCCGGATGGCGAGCGTACTTTGGGTACGAAACCCATTCTGCCCTCGAGATTTAGAACCGACGGGGACCTTTTACAAACCCCAATCCGTCAATCTGCTTTAAAATATGGCTTTGTTTATCCATGTACCGACGGATAAAAAACTTCTGTTTATTGCCATCCCTTTGCGTGTTTTGTAGTCCAAGGGAATTGTGAGCTTTTCTTTTATTGTTTCTCATTTCAATATTTCCACATTTGCCAAAAATTAAGAGTCCCAGCAGCTGATGTTTTAACGACTTCGATAAAAAGGCATAATGATGATGAAAAGCACTTAACAGGCAGATTGTCATTGTTCCCGTGTACAAAAGCATTTCATTTGAAACACCATACCTGTTTTATTGTGGGTTATGGATTACTTTGCTGCTCGGCACACGCCGGATGTTGCCAACGCAATTATTTTTTCCTGGCATCAAAGTGGGTGAACCGAATTCTTTCCCCCAGAAGGTTTGGACTTAGGAATAATGCTGACTTTAAGAGAGAGAGGCAAAAGACAGTAGAGGGAGGAGAATAATAATACTTTATTTATACGAGGGTTGAATGAAAAGTAATGCCTCCACCTTCGTAACTCCTCAACAGATGCCAGTCCTGGCCTGCGGCAGGTACCGGCTTGTTCAGTAGACTCTCCCCTACAGTTCCTTTTGGAGGAAAGCCTTAGCATTGAACAGTTGTGTTGTTAAAGTGTGAAGTATGGAACCCTGCGCAGACGGTTGGTCAATGCGACTTAAGCACTGTGCAGTAATTGAATTCTTGACAGCAGAAGGTGTCACCCCAAAGGAGATTCATCTGAGAATGCAAGCTGTTTATGGAGATTGTGTTGATGTGAGTCCTGTGCATCATTGGCCGAGTAAGTTTAAGGATGTTGAGGTGGGAACATCTGACTTGCGTGACAAACAAAGAGTTGGACGTCCTGTGACAGCAACCACCACTAAGTTTCACAAGCAAAAGGCTGACAGATTGATTCAGGATGATTGTCGTATCACTCAGAGAGAAATTTCAAGCATCATCAGCATTTCACAAGAACGTGTGGGTCACATTATTGCTTGGCTTGACTATCGGAAGATCTGTGCACGATGGGAACTGCGAGACGCTGGTTGCGGAAACAGAGTGTCGACTTCTTCCGTGACGGCTTCAGAAAACATGCTCATCGTTGGCAGAAATGTATCCAATTGTCTGGTGATGATGTGGAAAAATGAATAGTGGTAGTTAAAGAGCACATTCTAAGGATAATTTCTGTGTTTGATTTATTAAAACATCCAAACCCAAATAACGAAGGTGGAGGCATTACTTTTCATTCAACCCCAGTATTCTGCTTTATCTCCCTGAGGGGATTCAGGGCGGATTACAGAACACACAGACGGCAAACATGCAATACTGTTATACAGTTAACAAGGACAGAAAATACGCAAACAGAGGTAAAGACTTTTCCTATCTTTTCCATTTCCGGCATCTAGAGTCTGTGCTCGATTCCAGCCATGTGGGAATGCTGTCTCTCCATCTTCCATGCCGAGGAGCTTTGTCGTCCTTAGACATCCTCCCAATCGAATCGTCAGCATATCCCTATGGGCGCCTTTTATTACCCTCCCCCTTAAAGCGGTACCTATTTATCTACTTACATTTATGTCTTAGATCTGCTAGGTGAGCTGGGGCTTACGGCGGGTGCTCCGCCCCAACCCGGGCTTGAACTGCCAACGTTTCGATCAGCAGGATTTTCTGCAGCTAGCATTTTAGCTTGCTTTGCTAAGTCCAACCCTTAATATCAGCAAAATTTATTAAGATCCATATAGTTTGGAGAAAATTATATGAACAACACTGCCCTTACAGCTAAAAACAACCTTGGTCTGTTGGTGTAAAATAAGAATGAAAGATTCAGCTGCATGCAACCTGTTTTAGTGACTTTGATAAACTCCGTATTTACAATACCTGACATCTCCTTGTGGCCTGTAATGTTTGCCAAGCTCTGCCATTTTTGCTATGCTAGAAATGCTGTAAATGCAATATTATGTGCCTAGAAAGTATGGTTACATCCAGGCAGGAGCAAACTTGGTCCTTCCAGGTGTTTTGGACTTCAACTCCCACAATTCTTAACAGCCACAAGCCCTTTCCTTTTCCTCCTCAGCTGCTCTGAGTCCCTCCGGGGAGATAAAGAGGAATATAAATAAAGCATATTATTTTATTATGACACAGCAAACAAGATAGATATGCTGGATTTCGTTTCACAAAACCACAAGTCGAACACTTCCCAAGTGTCTAGGACTGTGTGATGTATTTTTGGATGATGCGCGCAGATCCCAGCAGGGTGGCCTTTTGCAGCTGGCAGATCATAATTTTGTCAATGTCTATTGTTTCCAAATGCCGGCTGAGATCTTTTGTCACGGCACCCAGTGTGCCCATCACCACTGGGACCACCTGCACTGGTTTCTGCCAGAGTCTTTGCAGTTCAATCTTGAGGTCCTGATAGCGGCTGAGTTTTTCCTGTTGTTTTTCGTCAATGCGACTGTCACCTGGGATGGCAACATCAATGATCCAAACCTCCTTCTTTTCCACAACTGTGATGTCTGGTATGTTGTGTTCCAGAACTTTGTCAGTCTGGATTCGGAAGTCCCACAGTATCTTTGCGTGCTCATTTTCCAATACTTTTGCAGGTTTGTCATCCCACCAGTTCTTTGCTGCTGGGAGGTGGTACTTGAGGCATAAGTTCCAATTGATCATTTGGGCCACGTAGTTGTGCCTCTGTTTGTAGTCTGTCTGTGCAATTTTCTTACAGCAGCTGAGGATATGATCAGTGGTTTCGTCGGTTTCCTTGCACAGTCTGCATTTTGGGTCATCAGCTGATTTTTCAACCTTGGCCTGAATTGCCTTTGTCCTGATGGCTTGTTCCTGGGCTGCAAGGATCAGACCTTCTGTCTCCTTCTTCAAGGTCCCATTCGTGAGCCAGAGCCAGGTCTTCTCCTCATTATTATTATTATTATTATTATTATTATTATTATTATTACTATTATTATCAGTTTCCAGATGGAAGGTGGTCCTGGTCAGGGTTGGCTTGATGCACCTTCCTCTTGGCATGTTTCTCCCTTTCGCCCTCTATTCGTGCCTCTTCGAATTCCGCAGCACTGCTGGTCACAGCTGACCTCCAGTTAGAGCGCTCAAGGGCCAGGGCTTAGTTCTTGCGTCTATGCCACAGTTTTTAAGGCTGGTCTTAAGCCCATCTTTAAATCTCTTTTTCTGTCCACCAACATTACGTTTCCCATTCTTGAGTTGGGAGTAAAGTAACTGCTTTTGGAGACGGTGATCAGGCATTTGGAGAACGTGGCCAGTCCAGCGGAGTTGATGGCGAAGGTGCATCGCTTCAATGTTGGTGGTCTTTGCTTCTTCCAGCACGCTGGCATTGGTCTGCCTGTTTTCCCAAAAGATTTGCAGAATTTTTCGGAGGCAATGCTGATAAAATCTTTCTAGGAGTTGAGTGTGACATCTGTAGATGGTCCACATTTTGCAGGTTTATAATAGGGTTAAGAGATCAATGGCTTTATAAACAAGCACCTTGATATCCCTATGGATGCCCCGATCCTCAAACACTCTTTGCTTCATTTGGAAAAATGCTGCACTCGCAGAGCTCAGGCGGTGTTGTATTTCAGTCTCAATGTTGATTTATGTGGAGAGGTGGCTACCAAGGGAGTGGAAATGATCAACATTTTCTAATGTTGTCCAATTTAGCTTTATTTCTGGCATTGCTGAAGGATAGGTTGGTGCCTGTTGGAAGAGCACTTTGGTTTTCTCGATGTTCAGTGAGAGGCCGAGCTTCTCGTATGCTTCTGCGAAGGTGTTTAGAGTGGCTTGTAGGTCTTCCTCTGAATACTCACAGACCACGTTATCATCAGCATACTGGAGTTCTATAACATATGTTGTTATGACCTTGCTTTTGGTTTTCAGTCTGCTGAGGTTAAATAGCTTGCCATCTGTCCAATAAATGATTTCCATTCCGGTGAGAAGCTTCTCAAGGTGCAGTATCATAGTGATGAAGGTGGAGAATAAGGTAGGGCCAAAATCAAATCCCTGTTTGGCACTGGTGGCACAGTGCGTTAAAGTGCTGAGCTGCTGAACTTGCGGACCAAAAGGTGCCAGGTTCAAATCCCAGGAGCGGAATGAGCGCCCGCTGTTAGTCCCAGCTCCTGCCAACCTAACAGTTCGAAAACATGCAAATGTGAGTAGATCAATAGGTACCGCTCCAGCGGGAAGGTAATGGCGCTCCATGCAGTCATGCCAATGGCCACATGACCTTGGAGGTGTCTACGGACAACGCCGGCTCTTCAGCTTAGAAATGGAGATGAGCACCAACCCCCAGAGTCGGCCACGACTGGACTTAACATCAGGGGAAACCTTTACCTTCACCTTCCACCTTAAATGGGTCTGAATCCAAAATAATCATAACAGATTAGAGAGTGGGTACAAAATAAATAAATACATAAATTTGTGTCTTCCTTCGTGGAAGAACGCGGCTGGACTGGATGGACCTTGGGGTCTCTTCCAACTCTAGGTTTGTAATGAATCTATGATAGGAGTGGAGAGAGATGAATGTGCTAGTTGTGCCATGACTACACACTCACAGAGTTAATGCACCGTGATGTCGTTAGAGGACTACGCTATTTCATCATCAGTTGTGGATGTTGTTCATTGAGATGCGGCATGTAATGTGCAGTCATAAAATCAATGCACAAGTCATTATCAATGTGCAGTGGCCTCATATCTAAAAACCACGTTTCCATAATCTTCGGTGGAATATGGACATTGTATGTCAGCCAAGAAAGGGCATAAGGAAACATATACATGTGTAAGGCACCAATGGGATTCCATGGTGTGTTTAATGCACAAGATATTGCTCTCTCTACACAAAAACACCAAGTGGTGCACAAATATGACTTTTTAAAAAAGTCCTGAAAAGAAGAAGATGCAAGAATTAAATTATATGTAATGTATATTTGTAGGACCAAGTTAGCAAAAAACCACTGGAGCAAATGCCACCAAATTTGGCCACAATACACCAACACATCCAAGGTATGACCTCCACTAAAAAAAACCTGAACAAATAAACAGGAATGAAAGCAGACAAGAGTTCTTTCTACCACCATGGGCATTCCACAGATATATAAATCCCTTATTCAGCTTAGCACTGAATAGCCTTGCAGCTTCAAAGCCTGGCTGCTCCGCATTACGTTATTTTCCATACAGCCTGACTATGCCATAGCAACATGTGGCCAGGCACAGCTTTTGTGTGTGTGTGTGTGTGTGTAATGTGCATAATTAGAACTGAGTTAACAACAAAACCACTGGGCCAAATCGCACCAAATTTGGCCACAATACTCATCATTTTCCAAGGAGTGACCTTGCAGCTTCAAAGCCTGGCTACTTCCTACCTAGGGGCTCTATTGTTGGCCAACTTGATTACCATTAAATAGCTTTGCAGCTTCAAAGCCTGGCTGCTTCCTAGCTAGGGGAATCCTTTCTAGGCCAACTTGAATGCCACGAAGAAAACCCCACTGAGGACTACACCACAGCAACACGTGGCTGGGCACAGCTAATACACACACACACACACACACACACACACACACACATACCCTCTTACCAGGTCTCTATGACTTCAGAGCCAAAACCTGAGACAAGTATTTATACATTACCTTCAAGCCAAAAAGCCTCCAAAGGCAGCTTGCAAATCTTAAATCTGGCAGGTAACTGCCCTGGTGTTTTGTTATCGAATGCCACATTCTGCACAACCGTGATGGATGCTTAAGATATCGTGCTCGATCATATTGCCTTTCTGTAACATCATTCTTATACCGTCACCGTAATGTGCTTCCTGAAGCACAGGTTTTGGCTCTAAAATTGCATTCATAGTCCTGACCTGACTGCCAAACAAGGCAAAAGAGTGAGCACCGAGAGGAAATAGAAGTCGGAATTTTGCACGGAAGTCAACATGACTCAACTGTTGTACTTTGATTCTATCATGGAAAAAAAAAACATGACTCACAAAGAAAAGCCAAATGTTTGCGAAATGGAAGGGAGCAGGAAAAGAAGAAAACTGAGTTGCAGGTAGATAGTGGGCAAACTTGGGCCCTCCAGGTGTTTTGGACTTCAACTCCCACAATTCCTAACAGCCTACCGGCTGTTAGGAATTGTGGGAGTTGAAGTCCAAAACACCTGGAGGGCCCAAGTTTACCCATGTCTGCTACAGAGGATTTAGAAATTTCTAGACATTATTCTCCTATGATTCAGAGACTAGAACTGCATTGGCTTTTTTAGCTGTTGCATCACACTGTTGCTCTAGAAACTCTCCTTGTATTAACGTAAGGTTGACGGGGCAGTCGTTGTTTGGGTCTTCTTTTCTCCCCTTGTTTGAAGCTGATGATAACATTTACCCTCCTTCAGTTTGCTGGAATTTTTCATGTTCACTAGGCTTGTGCATTTCGGCTTGTGCAACCTCGATCCGTTTCTGTTGAATTTCTTATGTTCACTAGGCTTGTGCATTTCGGCTTGTGCAACCTCAATCCGTTTCTGTTGGCCAAATTCCAGGAGATCCGTGGATCATAGAATCCTACAATCATAGAGTTGGAAGAGACCTCATGGGCGATCCAGTCCAACCCCCTGCCAAGAAGCAGGAAATTGCATTCAAAGCACTCCCGACAGATGGCCATCCAGCCTCTGCTTAAAAGCCTTCAAAGAAGGAGCCTCCACCATACTCTGGGGCAGAGAGTTCCACTGCCGAACAGCCTTTCTCACAGTGAGGAAGTTCTTCCTGATGTTCAGGTGGAATCTCCTTTCCTGTAGTTTGAAGCCATTGTTCAATTGCGTCCTAGTCTCCAGGGCAGCAGAAAACAAGCTTGCTCCCTCCTCCCTAGGACTTCCATCTCAGCCTTCTCTTCTGCAGGCTAAACATGCCCAGCTCTTTAAGCCGCTCCTCATAGGGCCAGACCCTTGATCATTTTAGTTGCCCTCCTCTGGACGCTTTCCAACTTAGAGTCAACATCTCCCTTCAACTGCGGTGCCCAAAACTGGACACAGTGTGATTCCAGGTGTGGTCTGACCAAGGCAGAATAGAGGGGGAGCATGACTTCCCTGGATCTAGACAGTAGACACCATTGACCTTTTTAGCTGCCGCATCACATGGTTGGCTCATGTTTAACTTGTTGTCCACAAGGCCTCCAAGGCCTTTTTCACACATACTTCTATCGAGCCAGGCATCGTCCCCCATTCTGTATCTTTGCATTCCATTTTTTCTGCCGAAGTGAAGTATCTTGCATTTGTCCCTGTTGAACTTCATTTTGTTAGTTTCGGCCAATCTTCTCTGTAGTCTGTCAAGATCGTTTTGAATTCTGCTCCTGTCTTCTGGAGTGTTAGCTATCCCTCCCAATTTGTTGTCGTCTGCAAACTTGATGATCGTGCCTTCTAACCCTTCGTCTAAATCGTTAATAAAGATGTTGAACAGAACCGGGCCCAGGACGGAGCCCTGCGGCACTCCACTTGTCACTTCTTTCCATGATGAAGACGACGCATTGGTGAGCACCCTTTGGGTTCGTTCGTTTAGCCAATTACAGATCCACCTAACCGTAGTTTTGTCTAGCCCACATTTTACTAGTTTCCTTGCCAGAAGGTCGTGGGGGACTTTGTCGAAGGCCTTACTGAAATCCAGGTAGGCTACATCCACGGCATTCCCTGTATCGACCCAACTCGTAACTCTATCGAAAAAAGAGATCAGATTAGTCTGGCATGACTTGTTTTTGGTAAATGATGCTCAAGCCATTACTGTTATGACCAGCCAGCCAAGCTTTTTTTATGTGTGTGTCAGGAGCAACTTGAAAAACTGCAAGTCGCTCCTGGTGTTAGAGAATTGGCCGTCTGCTAGGACGTTGCCCAGGGGATGCCCGAATGTTTGACTATCCTTGTGAGTGGCTTCTCTCATGTTCCCGCATGGGGAGCTAGAGCTGACAGAGGGAGCTCATCTGCACTGTCCCCGGATTCGAACCTTCGGATCAGCAACCCAACTTTCAAGTCAGCAGTCCTGCCGGCAAGCTGAACAAGCCAGATTGGCCGAAGGGAACCGACCATTCCGAAGCCGTCCACAAGCCTAATGTTCACCAGCAAATTTCAAAGAAGGCTGATGATACTTCCCAGAGAAACCTTAACTATGGGATCTTTTCCTGGGTTGGACTAGATGCCCTTTGGAGATCCCTTCCTACCCTGATGCTTTAACATAGATAGCTACCAGAGAAAATGTAGTTTCATGATGGAACTTCTTTCTCCTGCTCACCTGGATATCAAATCTATTCATTTTCTGGAATTGGAGGGGAAAGTATCTTTTATTTTAATGGAACATGTATTAGGTTTTATTTTCCTGGATATTTTACTTCTCCTTGGTTTTATTTTCTAGTGTAAAATGCTTCTGGGTTTTTAGTAGCTTTTAGCAATTTGATGGTTTCAAACTGCTCTCTTCATAGCCATTAATATTGCTGGAGATGGTCTATTCATTTTTAAAAATATTATATTATAGGTTTCAAAAATATAATAAAAAAATTAAATGTGTGGAAATGAAACAAGGAAAACAGCACAGAAAAGGAAAGAAAAAGTAACAGCCAAAAGAAAAAACTAAATGGAAAACATGACTTCCGATCTTCTAGCAGTTTTAAAGGCATATAGTCATTTATAGTTCCCTATCTGTAAAGACAGCTTCTCCTGTCTTCCAATAATCTAATTTTCAATTAATTTACAGTTTAAAATCACAAAATATATAATCAATAAGGGTTGTTGAAGGCTTTCATGGCCGGAATCACAGGGCCAACTGACACCTCCCCATAAAGGATTCCCCCAGCAGGAAGCAGTCAGGCTTTGAAGCTACAAGGCTATTCAATGCTAATCAAGGTGGTCAATTGCAACATTCACACTTGCCTCCAACAGACAAGAATTCTTTCTCCCACCCTGGACATTATTCCACAGATATATAAACCCCACTTGCCTAGTTTCCAACAGAACACACGACCTCTGAGGATGCCTGCCATAGATGCCGGTGAAACGTCGGGAGAGAATGCTTCTGGAGCATGGCCATGCAGCCTGGAAAACTCACAGTAACCCAATCAATAGAGCTTTCAAGGCTTAAATCCATCCCTATCAACCTTTCTCAACAAATCAAACATTATGCTTATTTCTACTAATTAAATTTATCAACTCCATTACCCATCCCTTCATCTGATTTAAAATTAAAATCTTCCATCATCTTCTATGACTCTTTCCAGCTGAATAATGTTTTGTATTTAAATCCATATTTCTACCTTTCATTCCTCATTTCTCACCGGCACCTAAGATCCCTTTATACATCCTAATCAATTTATATCATTTAATCCATCCATGTGTTGTAGGCATTATATACCAGCTAGATAGATCATGTTATTAAAATTCCTTTTGTAACATAATCCAAGTCCCCTATCTCTTTAACCACATACCTTCCCATTATTCATTGTTATGTTATCAATACGTTATAGCCAAAGTTCCTGAGCTGTATTTATACTTAATCTTCATGTTACATGTGCTTCTTGGGCATGTCTCTTTATAGCAAGTCTACCATAGCATTGTCTTGGCAAAGGTTTAGATTTACTATTTCCCTCTAAGTTTGAGAGAATGTGCCACACCGTAGAAATATTACAGTTTCACACCACTTTAGCTGCTCTTGCTCAATGCAATGGAATCTTGGGAGTTGTAGTTTGATCAGACACCAGCACTCTGGAGTAGATCAGCTAAAGAAATGGCAAAACCACAACTCGCAGGATTATATAACATTGAGCCATGGCCATTAAATTGGAGTCAAACTACATTAACGTTGCACCCCAGCGAGGGTCCACCTTGCTCTCAAGCCCACTGAGACAGGCTTGGTATAAACAGTTTATTAGTAAATAAGTAGCAAAAGGTAAAGTAAAAATGCAATCAGAAAAAGGCAATGCTCAAAATAGAATCCAGTCTCAAGAGACAGTAAGTAAATCCTTAGAAATCAAGGCTTAAAACAGGAACATGATCTTCAAGGCAAAATCCAAGGTACACGAAACAAACAGGAACATGAAGGCAAAATACTTTCCCAAAACACATAGGCAAACCCTGAACTAGAACTTGAGTCTTGAAACAGGAACAAGGCAGGAGATCTTGCTCTAAAAACAAAGTTGCTTGATCTGAAAGGCTGTGCTCACATCCCTTCTATTTACCCATTTTTGCAAAACATGAACGCCTTTCTTTGGCCTTGGGTTCCCAGCCTTTTGGCCGCAATCCTTGGAAAACGCCTGGGGAGTCTAGTTCTCAGAAGCAACCTCGCATTTCTGTCTAATTGCACTCCCTCATCACTATCTGAAAGTGAAACACTTGGCTGTTATTGACTCTTCTAGATATTGTCACAGGATGGGTTTGTGAAATGATTTATAGTTTTCAGATCCCTTCCCTGAACCACTACACTCTGGATAGCAAGTGTCCCAGAAGCAAGCAAAATACAGCTGGGTCCTTTCTCAGCAAAAAACAAGCTTCAGCCCATCTAACTGCAAGCATCGGACTTCATCAACACAATGTTTATTAAGCTCACTGATTCAGGTTTTCATCCAACATATCCAGAGGCTTTAATCTTCACCACTGCAATATATATAAATCTACAATCAGGATTTATTTATTTATTTACAGTATTTATATTTTGCCCTTCTCACCTCAAAGGGGGCTCAGGACAGATCACAATGTACATATACATGGTAAATATTCAATGCCATAGACATACGACACACAGAGACAGACACCGAGGTTATTTAACATTTCTAGCTTCTGGCTTTGATGAGGGTATGCTGAATTCCGGCCACAGGAGGGGCTGTTGCATCATCATCCATTGTGACGCCGAGTCCTTGATGGAGTACCTCCTCATTCATCTGGCACGCATGCTGCTGGATATTTTTATGGTGATGTAAATGAGTTAATTAGCCTCCCCGTATAGTAAAGGTAAAGGTAAAGGTTTCTCCTGACGTTAAGTCCAGTCGTGTCTGACTCTGGGGGTTGGTGCTCATCTCCATTTCTAAACTGAAGAGCACCAACCCCCAGAGTCAGACACAACAAGACTTTGTTATGGATTGATGATGATAAATGGAAGCTCTTGCGTGTGCCCATGAGCCAGAGTCACCCGCAGAACAATAACATGCCACTCAGGTTTGCAGAACAAAAATACAAGAACTTTACTGATTCCAAGAGATCAAAAACAATGGTATTTACAAGAGTCCCTCTGATCACTTACAGAAGTCCACAGTCATAAACAGTCCTTTCTCAGTCCACAGATCTGCTTCAGAGAAGAATACAGTCCTGGTTCTTCTCCCTCTTTTCTCAGCAGCAAACAGGCCTCAAAACAGCAAGGCCTCTCTGAGTACAATTGCTCCTTTCACCAGCAGTACTCAGTCAGCACTGAAAACTTGTCCAAACTGGTTCTGCAGCAGCAGAACAGAAACAGTATCAAATCAACCCCCAGGTCTTTGCAGGCTCAGCCAATCGGCTTCATGCTCTTCGTTTTCTAGTTAACACACACAGCACAGTGTCTTTGCAAACCATGACAGACTTAATGTCAGGAGAAAACCTTTGATCACGTTCAGAAGTCCACAGTCATAAACAGTCCTTTCTCAGTCTAGAGATCTGCTTCAAAGAAGAATACAGTCCAGGTTCTTCTCCCTCTTTTCTCAGCAGCAAAAAAGGCCTCAAAACAGCAAGGCCTCTCTAAGTACAATTGCTCATTTCATCATCATCATCATCATCATCATCATCATCATCATCATCATCATCATCATCATTTAATTACTTATTAATTGCCCTCCATCCAAGATGCTCTAGGCAATTTACAAGATAAAATTGTAAAGGATAAAAATACATACATACAAATATTGATAAAATTAACATAGATCAAAAGTGTTAGTAAAAAGCCAGGTCTTAAGTGCTAGGGTAAAAGGCCCTAACTCACGCATGGCTCTCCTTTCGCCAGCACTAAAAACTTGTCCAAACTGGTCCTGCAGCAGCAGAACAGAAACAGTTTCAAATCAATTCCCCAGCACTGAAAACTTGTCCAAACTGGTCCTGCAGCAGCAGAACAGAAACAGTTTCAAATCAATTCCCCAGCACTGAAAACTTGTCCAAACTGGTCCTGCAGCAGCAGAACAGAAACAGTTTCAAATCAATTCCCCAGCACTGAAAACTTGTCCAAACTGGTCCTGCAGCAGCAGAACAGAAACAGTATCAAATCAACCCCCAGGTCTTTGCAGGCTCAGCCAATTGGCTTCATGCACTTCGTTTTCTAGTTAACACATACACAGCACAGTGTCTTTGCAAACCATGGCAGACTTAATGTCAGGAGTAAACCTTTACCTTTACCTATAGATGTACCTGTCCACCTTGTTTAAAAAAATCATCCTTGGGAGTAAGGAAGGAGCAGCAATGCTTTCTGGAGTGTATCAGCTTTTACACAGCGCTGGATCCAATTCCCGGAGCGGTGAGGTAGGCAAGGAGCGTGTGCGTCATAAGACGAACTTCCCTCCGGCCAGGAACGGCCGCCTCATCCTCTGCGATCCATCTGTCAGATGGGGAGGGAGCTGGTCGGGAGCCATCGCTCATCATTGCGTGAAATGAAATACAAATCAGGAATTTTTACTGAACGGGCACCGAGGGGGAAAAGCTTGCCGTAAGACGCTCCCTGCTGCGACAGGCTGCTTGGTACAAGTCCCTGGGATTCCATTAACTCAATGCCACATTGTACATTTCTTCCTGTGCATTTGAACATAGTCCTGATTGCAATCAGTCAACATGTCAGTGCCACAGCAAAGGAAAACTATGTCCTTGAGGTCAATAACACTACATAACAAAATTTGAAAAATGTTCTGTGCCTGGTTTAAAATTGTTATTCGTGTTTAATTGCACACTAGTTACTTTGAAAGTACTGTATATACTTATAGTTTTTCAGCCCTTTTTTTTAAGACTGAAAAAGCCCCCCTCGGCTTATACTCAGGTGAGGGTCCTGGTTGGCTTATATTTGGGTCAGCTTATCCTCGAGAATATATGGTACATTTATTATTTTCCTCTATTATTATTATTATTATTATTATTATTATTACATTTATTATTTTTCTCTATTATTGTTGCTATTATTACATTTATTTCACTCTATTATTATTATTATTATTATTATTATATTGACACAACGACGTTGTATGACACAGCAAACAAGATAGATATGCTGGATTTCATATCACAAAATCACAAGTCGAACACTTCCCAAGTGTCTAGGACTGTGTGATGTATTTTCTGATGATGTGTGCAGATCCCAGTAGGGTGGCCTTTTGCAGTTGGCAGGTCGTGATTTTGTCAATGTCTATTGTTTCCAAATGCCAGCTGAGATCTTTTGGCACAGCACCTAATGTGCCATCACCACCGGGACCACCAGCACTGGTTTTTGCCAGAGTCTTTGCAGTTCAATCTTGAGGTCCTGATAGCGGCTGAGTTTTTCCTGTTGTTTTTCATCAATGCGACTGTCACCTGGGATGGCAACATCAATGATCCAAACCTTTTTCTTTTCCACAACTGTGATGTCTGGTGTGTTGTCTTCCAGAACTTTGTCAGTCTGGATTCGGAAGTCCCACAGTATCTTTGCGTGTTCATTTTCCACAACCTTTGCTGGCTTGTGATCCCACCAGTTCTTTTCTGCTGGGAGGTGGTACTTGAGGCATAAGTTCCAATGGATCATTTGGGCCACATAGTTGTGCCTCTGTTTGTAGTCTGTCTGTGCGATTTTCTTACAGCAGCTGAGGATATGATCCATGGTTTCGTCAGCTTCCTTGCACAGTCTGCATTTTGGGTCATCAGCTGATTTTTCGATCTTGGCCCTGATTGCCTTTGTCCTGATGTCTTGCTCCTGGGCTGCAAGGATCAGGCCTTCTGTCTCCTTCTTCAGGGTCCCATTCGTGAGCCAGAGCCAGGTCTTCTCCTTATCAGCTTTTCCTTCAATTTTGTCAAGGAACTTTCCATGCAATGTTTTGTTGTGCCAGCTGTCAGCTCTAGTTTGTAGTGTGGTTTTCTTGTACTGGTTTTTTGTCTGCTGTGCTTTGAGGAGTTTCTGATTTTTGACTTCAATCAATGCAGGTTCTTCACTTTGCTTTACATATTCTGCCAGGGCATGTTCTTCTTCTTTGACTGCTTGTTTGACTTGTAAGAGTCCTCTTACAAGAGGACTCCTTATTATTACTATTATTATTATTATTATTATTATTATTACATTTATTATTTCACTCTGATCTTATTACAGTAGAGTCTCACTTATCCAAGCTAAATGGGCCAGCAGAAGCTTGGATAAGCAAATATATTGGATAAATAGGAGGGATTAAGGAAAAGCCTATTAAACATCAAATTAGGTTATGATTTTACAAATTAAGCACCAAAACATCATGTTTTACAACAAATTTGACAGAAAAAGCAGTTCAATATGCAGTAATGTTATGTTGTAATTACTGTATTCACGAATTTAGCACCAAAATATCACGATATATTGAAAACATTGACTACTTTCTCAATGCATTGAGTTCTTCCTTTCAGCTTCCTTCGCTGTGCGGCTTTCCCAACCATACATTAAAATCATTTTTTGCTTTGGTGATATTTCGTGATACGAGGGTTGAATGAAAAGTAATGCCTCCACCTTCATAACTCCTCAACAAATGGCAGTCCTGGTCTGCCTCAGGTCCTGGCTTGTTCAGTAGACTCTCCTCTACACTTCCATTTGGCGGGAAGCCTTGGCATTGAACGGTTGTGTTGTTAAAGTGCGGAGTAAGGAACCCTGCACAGACAGTCGGTCAGTGAGACTTAAGCAATGTGCAGTCATTGAATTCTTGACGGCAGAAGGTGTCACCCCAAAAGAGATTCATCAGAGAATGCAAGCTATTTGTGGGGATTGTGTTGTGAGTCCTGTGCGTTGCTGGGCAAGTAAGTTTAAAGATGTTGAGGTGGGAACATCTGACTTGCGTGACAAACAAAGAGTTGGACGTCCTGTGACAGCAACCCCCGGGTTTCACAAGCGAAAGGTTGACAGATTGATTCAGGACGATTGTCGTATCACTCAGAGAAAATTTTCAAGCATTTCACAAGAATGTGTGGGTCACATTATGGCTTTGCTTGTCTATCGGAAGATCTGTGCACGATGGGTCCTGTGAGATGTCGGTTGCGGAAACTGAGTGTCGACGTCTTTCATGACCGCTTCAGAAAACTTGTTCATTGTTGGAATAAATGTATCCAATTGTCTGGTGATGATGTGGAAAAGTGAATAGTGGTAGTTAAAGAGCACATTCTAAGGACTATTTCTGCGTTGATTTATTAAAATATTCCCATCCAAACTCAAGTAACGAAGGTGGATGCATTACTTTTCATTCAACTCTTGTATGTTCCCTTATACTTTTATGGAACACAATGGGTGTATACCAGGCATGGGCAAACTTGGGGCCTCCAGGTGTTTTGGACTTCAACTCCCACAATTCCTAACAGCCTACCGGCTGTTAGGAATTGTGGGAGTTGAAGTCCAAAACACCTGGAGGGCCGAAGTTTGCCCATGCCTGGTCTAGACTGATATAATCCAAACCTGCCGTCTCCTTCTCTTCCTCTTTCTTCCGTTTTACTGAGCATGAATGACTTTTCCAATGAGTCATGATATGCCGGGAGCCCAATAGCAACAGTTCAGTCATTGTGGCTTCTAGGGAGAGTTCAGCCTTGATTTGCCCTGAGACAGATTCATTTGTTATTTTGACAACCCGCTTTCCGCACAACTCTCCCCCAGCATCATATTTCAAACATGTTGATTCTCATCCTATCAGCTTTCTTCATTGTCTGGCCTTGACAACCATACAGAGAAATCCCAAATACTATTTCATGCATGAGTCTGACTTTGGTATTATTCAGTGAGATATCTTTGCATTTGAGCATCTTTGGGGCTGTCTTTCCAAGTGTTTTTACTCTCCTGTGGTTTCTTGAATGCTGCCTGGATTTGGATCAATGAGACAAATCTCTGCAAGGAATCACTTTTGGGGGAAACCACCTTCCATTTCCATGCCCTGTGAGATCTTCTTAGCCAGATTGATTCAGAGCCGTTATGCCAATACCTTCCTCTGAGGCTGAGAGAGTGTGACTTGCCCAAGATCATCCACTGGTTTTCCATGACGGAGCAGGAATTTGAAACCAACAATCAAAGGACAAGATTATTAGCCTAACCAAGGTTGTTAGTGACACAAAATGTAGAACACCAACACATTCTGATCCAATCCAAGAATCTAAGTTAGTGAGAGAGTCATAAATCTTTTGGACTGTTTCAAGCAGGCTCGTTTTGTGACATTTTACTACTGTGGTCCAATTTGTGGCAATGTCATTCAAATGCTTTCTTTCCCTTCAATTTATTTCAAACTAGAATATGTCCGAAGGGAGGGTGGTCAAAGTGGTCATGAATCCTTTTAAAGAACAGCTTAAGGATTTGTTGATGTTTAGGAAAGAATATTAAGAGGAGACATGAGAGTCATGTTTAAATATTTGGAAGGAGGTTATGATGATATTATTTATTTATTTATTTATTTATTTACAGTATTTATTTATTTCTTTATTTATTTAAAGTACAGTAGAGTCTCACTTATCCAACATAAACGGGCCGGCAGAACGTTGGATAAGCGAATATGTTGGATAATAAGGAGAGATTAAGGAAAAGCCTATTACACATCAAATTAGGTTATGATTTTACAAATTAAGCACCAAAACATCACGTTATACAACAAATTTGGCAGAAAAAGTAGTTCAATAGGCAGTAATGCTACGTAGTAATTACTGTATTTACGAATTTAGCACCAAAATATCACAATGTATTGAAAACATTGACTACAAAAATGCGTTGGATAATCCAGAACGTTGGATAAGCGAGTGTTGGATAAGTGAGACTCTACTGTATTTATATTCTGCCCTTCTTTCTCTCCCCGAAGGGGACTCAGGGCGGATTACAATGAACACATATATGGCAAACATTCAATGCCAACAGACAAACAACATTCAGTTTAGACAGACACAGAGGCATTTAACATCTTTCCAGCTTCACGATCCCGGCCACAGGGGGAGCTGTTGCTTCACCGTCCACTGGTGGCTATTCTTCCTCATTCTTTTCCTCGTGTTTTGCTGGCAGTTTTATGGTGTTATAAATTAGTTAAATTAGCCTCCCGCATAAAGCGTACCTAAATTTTCCCTACTTGACAGATGCAACTGTCTTTCAGGGTTGCATAGGTCAACAGCAAGCCTGGGCTATTTTTTTTTAATGGTCGGAGGCTTAACCCGACCCGGGCTTCGAACTCATGACCTCTCGGTCAATAGTGATTTATAGCAGCTGGTTACTAGCCAGCTGCACCACAGCCGGGCCCCCCACAGCCTGGCCCCAGATCCTCTTTCAAATCTGCCGAACAGCCAGCTGATAATAAATCTCTAGAGATTTATTAGCTTCTAGAGACAGGAGATCTCCATTATAGTGAGTTTCTTGATCAGATAAACTGTACAGTGAACTTACACAAATGGAGCGCCACACCACAACTCAATCAAATTTTTGTTTTTATAGCCAATTTTAACTTTCATTTCCTGAGAAACTTTTCCCATCTGTGCACAGGCACCATTAAGCCTTTAGCCCATTATGTCATCTATTTTATTGCTGTGAGCTTGTGTATTTAGTGTTGCGCTCTAGCACTGAAACACCTTTTCACCCAGCACCACACCAGAATCCAGTACTTCTATCCAAAATGTTTATTAAAGAAAGCAGATAAAAAGGGGGAAAGAGCCATTCCAAAAGGGTTAGTAAAATACAATATAGCAGTAATCCAAAAATGACAAAAAAAGTCAAGAGAATCAAAATTCACAGCAGTATTTCAGACTTAAATCCACAAACATGAAAATGGGAACTTCTCCAAAGGTAAACCTCTCAAGGAAACAAAGATATGAACCAGAACAGGAAACTTGAGAATACGTGAATCATGAACTTGAGAGCAGAGACAGGAGAACCATCTCCTAAGGCAACGTTGTCTCCTCTGAGAGGCTTAAAGCCAAACTACTTAATTTAAGCCTGTCCAGGCACCCATGAGATCATGCTGAAAACACCTGGACTTCAAGGTCTTATCTTGGACTCTTTGAGAATACCAATTTGTCTATTTTTCACTCCTTGCTTTCTCAGGCCTAATCTAGTTTCCCGGGAAAACTCCCCATCTGCCCAAGGTCTCGTGGGCTGGTTCATGAGGTCGCAAAGAGTCAGAAGTGACAGAACAAATAAACAACAACAATTTCAGTGCTAGATAATTTGCCTCCTAGAATTTTTCCCATTGTCTATGAGAAGATTTATGGCCTTGCTGTCTTCCTCCCTGCTACATCATCCCTGTGTTTAAGCTTTGAAATCTTAGCAAACAACTCATTAAAATTTATTCTTTGAAGCTTCACGCTGGGTCAAACTGGCCCTTCTCGGAAGCTGTTAGAGCTAACTATAAACTATTTTTTAGATGCCGAGCAGAGCAGTGATCAATATCAACTTGCATTATTAGGCAATTATCAATATACACACAGTGTTGTTTGCAAATCAAAGCAGTGATTGGTACACATCTGCAATTATTGCTGAGTACACTCATTAAGCCATTATCATTAGCAAATATCACAGAAGTTATTATCAGCAAATATTGTTAAGCAAATATCACGGATTCCAATTGTTACAACCTGTGTCTCTTCCATATTGAGGACTGAGTTGATTTGTTGTCTGCTGCTCAATCATGGGTTACATGGGATAGCTACAGAACCAGGACCAATATATAAACTGATGATCAAAGATTATGAATATATTGTAAGAACATTATGAAATAAATGGCAGAAATAAGGTCTACTCACAAGGCAAACAATAGAGGATCTAATGAAGTAAGTAAAGAAAATTAAAATGGAGAAGTATCAAAAATGGGATGGGAATAAGCTGAACATGCTAGCATTGTGGAGCAAACAAAGGGTGGCACAACCACATGTGGTGCGAATGCCCAAAGACAACCATTTTCTGGGGGAAAATAGTAAAGAAAAATGAGAAATTATTTAAAACACCATTTCAAATAAATATGGACTTTATGTTAATGGGAATACTTGGGAACCATGAGATTAATGCTGTTGTGGCTCAGCCTCCGTGTGATTCTGATGAGGATTCTGGGATGCCGTTTCAAGATGATGGGATTCAGGTTCAAGATGAGTTTCAAGATGATTCTGATGGGAATTATGGGATTCAGGTGCAGGGCGTTCCTGCTGTGGAAAATGAAGAGCAGGGAGGCTTCCCCATGGGAAGAAATGTTGTTAGTGAGGATGGTTCTCAGGTGCAAGAAGCAGGAAGGGAGAGCAGCTCCCAGCCTCAGCCTGATAACACTTACAAAGCCTGTTGCCTTGACGATGGGGCCGCATCTCTCGATCGTGCTAGTCGTCTGGAATTTCGGGGTTTGCGCAGAAGTCTCAGAATAGCAAATAAGAGGGAAGCCAAAGGGCAAAGAAATGCCTTCATGTTATGCTATTAAAGCAGTCGGCTGAGAGGGAAATCTTTGTCAAAGCAATTTCCTCGCTTGAATCAAGAACCAAATCTGCTTTTCTGTGTTATCTTATGGCTTGGATGTAACCTCGTTTCTGGGACTTTGGTTTCTATTGAAAGGACTCTGCTATATGTCTATTGTTCTCATGGATTTGTTTCTTACAGCCTTATTTTGCTACTATCTTTTGGAACTACAGTAGAGTCTCACTTATCCAACATTCGCTTATCCAACATTCTGGATTATCCAACGCATTTTTGTAGTCAATGTTTTCAATACATTGTGATATTTTGGTGCTAAATTCGTAAATACAGTAATTACTACGTAGCATTACTGCCTATTGAACTACTTTTTCTGCCAAATTTGTTGTATAACGTGATGTTTTGGTACTTAATTTGTAAAATCATAACCTAATTTGATGTGTAATAGGCTTTTCCTTAATCCCTCCTTATTATCCAAAATACTCGCTTATCCAACATTCTGCCGGCCTGTTTATGTTGGATAAGTGAGACTCTACTGTATACTTTTGCCTTTTATGAACCGTTTTCCCCTATTTCCTAATAAACTACAAAAGACTACATTCTGTGTGCAGCCTGGTGTCTTTAGCAAGGTGAAGCTAACCTGAGGTGTGAGAAATGCAAAAGAACCCACAAGATTTATTGAGCAATGATTTTAGCAGGAAAGGCGGTGATAGCATGGGGATGGAAAGACAAAAAAAAATGGAAAACTGGAATAATGATCTGTTTGATCAAGTCTAATTGGACATTATAGCACGTATAACTCGAGATGGATGTGTAGGAGAACAAAACATAAGAAATTCAAGAGAAATGGTTGATCTGTGTGGAATGGATAGAAAGTGGTGAAGAAAGCCAACACCAATATTGTACAAAGACAAAGAAAATTGTGTTCATGGTTAAAGATATAGAGGAAAATGGGGTAGGGTTTTAGAGTATGGGGTGGAGAGGTGGTAAAAGAGTACAAAGTGAAAAGAATAATAATTTTCTAAAGAGATTTATAGATAATATAGAAATCTCCATTATACAATAGAGTCTCACTTATCCAAGACTTGCTTATCCAAGGTTATGGATTATCCAAGGCATGTTTCTAGTCAATGTTTTCAATATATCATGATATTTTGGTGCTAAATTCGTAAATACAGTAATTACAACACAACATTACTGCGTATTGAACTACTTTTTCTGTCAAATTCGTTGTATAACATGATGTTTTGGTGCTTAATATGTCAAAATCATAACCTAATTTGATGTTTAATAGGCTTTTCCTTAATCCCTCCTTATTATCCAAGGTATTCGCTTATCTAAGGTTCTGCTGGCCCGTTTAGCTTGGATAAGTGAGACTCTATTGTATATAATGTGTATATACAATAGCTGTCTATAATTTTCTGGTAGGAAGAGCTATGAGACAATAAAATATGCTGCTACTTCGGATTCAATAGTGTCTCCATCTCTGGAGGTTTTTAAGCAGACACTGGATGGCCGTCTGTCGGGAAAGCTTGTATTGAGTCTTCCTGCCTAGTAAAAGGGGGTTGGACTGGATGGTCTTTGGGGGTCTCCTCCTACACTGCTTGGAAGTCTGATGGAGTCTCCATCTCTGGGGGTTTGAAACAAAGGCCGGATAGTCATCTGCGAGGAAGACTTGGATTGTATCTTCCAGCTGGTGAGAATGGGGCTGGACTGGATGGCCTCTGAAGTCCCCCAACTCTAGGATTCTATAGCACTTGGTCTCCAAGTGTTTTGGCCTACAACTCACAGAAATCCCAGCCAGCTTACCAGCTATTATGATTTCTTGGAGTTGAAGGCCAAAACATCTAGAGACCCACAAATTGGGAACCACTGTTCTATAGGCTTCCAAGGTGGGATGAAGTCTCAAGTAACTCCTTGATTGCACCGTCACAGCTGAGACAACCCTACTACTGTGACCATTGGTCTCAGCGGTGGGACACATAGGAGTTATCTCTTCCCAAGACCTCAATCCATTGACAGAACCATATGTGGCAACCAAACTCAGCATCTTACGATGTGTGTATTTGAAAAATGAGCTTCATGTTCCTTTCCATTTCTGGCAATTTTTGGTAGATGGGGAGTTCCTCTACTGGCATGGGATAACCCACCTCTCTTCTTTCTCTTTTCCCCCTTGATAGCCTTTTGAGAGTGACATCATGTGGATCCTCCTCCGGACCTCCTTGTTGTTTCTCGCCTTTGCCTATGCACTCAGCAGTGACTGCCGGAAGGACTGCCTCAACTGCCACAGACATTTGTACAGCCAACAGGATGACTTCAGCCTCCTTGTGAGTAGCCCCAAAGCAACCGGGAAAGGGATGCCTGAGGTTGCATCTACACTGTGGGTTTATTGCAGTTTGACACCACTTCAACTGCCAGGGCTCAATGTGATGGAATCCTGGTAGTTGTTCCCTGGTGGGGCACCAGCACTCTTTGGCAGAGAACGTTGGCAGAACAACAACTCCTAGGATTCCATCGCATTGAGTGGTGTCATATGCCATTCGTTCTATATTGTAGATCAGTGGTTCACAACCTCTGGTCCTACAGGTGTTTTGAACTTCAACTCCCAGAAATCCCAGGCATCTTAGCAGCTGTAGGAGCTGAAGTCCAAAACACCTGGAGGACCAAAGGTTGTAGATGAACACCTAGGCTCTAAAGCTTTGCCTGCAGTGAACAAGCTAACACAGAGAGGTTTACGTCCAACATCTCCTGGTCCTTCTTGACACCTCAAGGGCTTCCGGATGGCAATAAATATGTTTGAAGCCATTTACCTGAAGGGAGACTGTAAATAGCCAGGTTGACACTGGGCTGCAAAAGAACATCAAAGCAGATGACCTGTTCCAATACGCGGTTGTTCGAATGTATGCAGTGGTTAGAGATCTTGACTCATGGAGCAAACATGACAATGGCTTTAGAGAAAGAAACCGAGCTTGATGAAGGAACTCAATTCTAAAATGGGCTCTAATGAAACCTAGCAATATTGCCGAAATCAGCTATCTGCCACAAGGGGGCAGTGAATGTCCGTTGCCCAGCACACCATGCTACCTTGAAAGCTAGGAAAAAACATGACTGAATTTGAAGGCAGAAACTGAAATTTATTCATCTGGCCAGGTGGATGTCAGAACAGCAGAAATATTCCAAATAACCGATGTAACATAGGATTATAGAATTATAGAATAATAGAGTTAAAAGATACCACATGGGCCATCTAATCCAACACCCTGCCATGCAGGAAAAGCACAATCAAAGCACATACAGTCCAGTGCAAAGCATTTATCTCCTTTAGAAGACCCACTCCATCCCCTGATTGGGTCAGGAATGGTCAAGCTAGGATCTGAGCTATCATTGGCTGGGGACTCCCTGTGATATCAGAGGTGGGCGGAGTCTCCCTTGTGGTGGGAAGAATGGAGAACTGCAATTTGTCCATTAGAGACTTGACTTGAGAAATGGTCTGGCCTGAAATAGTCCAGGGTGGGATTATGGGGGTTTACAATAGGTGCTGGCTCCTATTGTAAGGAGCACAGATTTCATTGAGGCACATCTCCTATCTGATATTTCCGAAACACCTAGATGGCGTTTTCAGAACCTGATCTTAATAATTACATCTCTTGCTTCCCTAGAGAGGGTTTCTTCTCAGTTGGATTTCAGGCTGGCATCCTAGATGTTCAACCCCCACATCAGTTTCACAAGCTCATATATCAGGGGTCCCCAAACTTTTTAAGCAGAGGGCCGGTCCACAATCCTTCAGACTGTTGAGGGGCCGAATTATCATTTGAAAAAAAAATACAAACAAATTCCTATGCATACTGCACATGTCTTATTTGTAGTGCAGCAGCAACAACAACAACAACAATGAAAGAACAATACAATATTTAAAAATGAAAACAATTTTAACCAACATAAACCTATTAGGATTTCAATGGAAAGTGTGGGCCTGCTACTGGCCAATGAGATAGTCAAGTTAATTAGGATTGTTGTTGTTGTGTGCCTTCAAGTTATGTCAGACTTTGGCTGAGCCTAAGTCTAAAATTAATAATTTATTTACTGCATTTATTTACTACATTTATATCCCACCCTTCTCACCCTGAAGGGACTCAGAGCAGCATAACACAATATTAGCATTATATATTACTATATTAAACTATACCACTATACTTTTATATAATATGTAATGTATAACATATAATTAATATTATTATATGGTATTACTATTAGTATTATATTGTATAATATAAGATTATTATAAATATTATATGTATATACAATATATTATATTATTAAAACTGATATAAAACATATTATAAAACTGAGGGCGGGGGCCAGGTAAATGACCTTGGAGGGCCGCATCCGGCCCCCGGGCCTTAGTTTGGGGACCCCTGTCATATATCATATCAAGTTTATTTGGGTTCCCAGGAATATGTCTATGGTTGCGTCCCAGTTTCTGTGTGTGTGTGTGTGTGTGTGTGTGTTTGTGTGTGTGAAAGAGAGAGAGTGTGTGTGTCTTCTCCCCACTTTGTTCATTTAAAAAGTGTGAAAAGACCGTGGGAAATTTTAATGTGGAATAAGGTCCTTAGGCTTGATAAATGATTAACTTAATCCTCCTAGGAATGTTTGGGGCTGGGCTGGGGGCATGAGACCCAGCCAAGATATGTTTGTATGAGTTATTGAAATATGTTATACATTTTAGTTATTATTAGAGGGGTGTCAATTTCTCGATAACAGCTACATCTTATTAAGTCAAGGTCAGAAGAAGAGGTTGCAAAGCCATCCTATGGAAGTATCTACACTGAAGTTTTACACCACTTTAACTGGCAAGGCTCTATGCCAGGGGTCCTCAAACTGTTTAAGCTGAGGGCCGGTCCACAATCCTTCAGACTGTTGAGGGGCTGGATTATCATTTGAAAAAAATACAAACAAATTCCGATGCACACTGCATATGTCTTATTTGTAGTGCAAAAACAACAACATCAACAACAACAATGAAAGAACAATACAATATTTAAAAATAAAAAACAGTTTTAACCAACATACATTTATCAGGATTTCAATGGGAAGTGTGGTCCTGCTTCTGCCCAATGAGATAGTCAAGTTAATTAGGGTTGTTGTTGTTGTTGTTGTTGTTGTTGTTGTTGTGTGCCTTCAAGTCATTTCAGACTTTGGGTGAGCCTAAGTCTAAAATTTATTTATTATTTATTTACTACATTTGTATCACACCCTTCTCACCCCAAAGGGGACTCAGAGTGGTTTACAAATTATATGTACATACAATATATTATATTATTAGCATAGCACAATATTAGCATTATATATTACTATATTGAACTATACCACTATACTGTAATATTATTAGTAATATTATATGTAATATAGAATATATAATTAATATTATTATATGGTATTATTATTAGTGTTATATTGTATTACATTATAATATTATTATCAATATTATATGTATATACAATATATTATATTATAAAACTGAGGGCGGGGGGCAGGTAAATGACCTTGGAGGGCCGCATCCGGCCCCCGGGCCTTAGTTTGGGGACCCCTGATCTATGCAATGGAATCTTGGGAATTGTAGGGTCGGAAGGCACCAGCAGTATTTAGCAGAAAAGGCTAAAGAGATTGTAAATCTACAAATAAGTGCTAAGGTACAGATTTGCAGGTTGCTCAGTCACAGCGCTGGACGCCCAAACTAGGGCTGCATCACACTGTGGATTAAATTGTTGTTGTTATTATGTTAAGTAATGCAGTTTGCCATCACTTTCACTGTGAAATCCTGAGACTTGTAGTTTTACAAGGTTAAAAGTTGCTCACGGGTTAGGGAAAAAATGTAAACGTTCCTAAAAGGGTGGCTTGATGTAACTGTATTATTATACGCCCAGTAGGAAAAGAGAAGGAGAGTTATCTAAACAAGAAGCAATGAAGCTAAACAGCAATGATAAAGAAATGATTAAATGGAAAACGACGCTCTTAAAAAGTCATCTAAATGCGGGAACCTGGCTGCAGAAGTTGTCAATTGGATCCAGACAGAAAGATAAGACAGACCAGGAAGGTCTAATAGAGAGAAGCTGAGGAGGCCTAAATCCAATAGTTAATGGGCCATAAATTTATTTTATTATTTATTTACAGTATTTATATTCCGCCCTTTTCACCACAAAGAGGACTCAGAGCGGATCACAACACATATATAACACAAACATTCAATGCCATAACATAGAACAGAGACAGAGACAGACGCAGGCACCGGGCTGGCCTCGAACTCATGACCTCTTGGTCAGAGTGATTTGTTGCAGCTGGCTGCTAACCAGCCTGCGCCACAGCCCGGCAAATGTAGACTCAAGGGTCATCTAGTCCATCCGTGTGCCAGACAGGAGTATGCAAGACCAAAACACACCTTAGAGATGCCTGTCCAAGGTCTATTTAAAGGCTTCCTATGTAGAAGGAACCATCACTGAAAGTGCATCTGTACTGTCGAATTAATGCAGTTTGACACCACTTTAACTATCATGGCTCAAGGCTATGGAATCAACAGAGTAGCAGATTTACATAGTCATACTGCTCTATAATCTATGTTGCCTAATCCAAGCATTTTCTAATCAGCTTCCCTTACAATCACACATTTTTGGACATGCTTTTTAATAATTGCAGAATTTGGGGTCCGCCTTCCTCCCACGCCCACATTTTTAAGCGAAAAAAGCTCATAAAAGAGACAAAATTGGTGGATAATTCAATTTTGTTTCACGATTGGCTCAAGGGGTGCAAATTAGGGATGTTTCCTGCCTGCCTCCGATGACTAAGACACCAAGAGAAGGGGATTTTTTAAAAGTACAAGATGAAATAAACCCCAGTCCTTTCTCCTGTTTTCATCCTCATCTTGTTGATCAATGTTGACATTTTTGCGAGGGCCAATTTTTCCCCCCTGCTTTCTCCCTTCCCATTCGATGAGCCTTTGATGAGCATCGATTTCCGTCCCTTCTCCTGCTCTGCTCCGTTTCCCATTGAGCGAAACCCAAAAGACAAATCATCGCAGGCGCTAAACGTATTAGCGAAGGTCACATCAACACCTGAACTGCCTTTGGAAGTGCACTCAGGCCTGACGGGCCTCCATCTGCTACTCCTGGCAGGATAATAACTTACTTACGAAGGGAACAGAGTAATAGAAGTCAGAGGGACCCCAAAGGTCATCTAGACCACTGTCCCAACCAAAAACGGGGTCCCTTTAGCTCAGTCTTCAAAAAGTTGCTAACTTACACAGAAATTTATAAATTACCGTATATACTCGAGTATAAGCCCAAAAAAAAAACTGGGAAAACATTGACTCCAGTATAAGCCGAGGGTGGTAAATTTCAGAAATAAAAATAGATACCAATAAAAGTGCATTAATTGAGGCATCAGTAGGTTAAATGTTTTTTAATATTTACGTAAAGCTCAAATTTAAGATAAGACTGTCCAACTCTGATCAAATCATTATTCTCATCTTCTTCAATGTCAATGTGCTTATGTATCCTTTTAATAATAATAGAGTAAAATAATACATGTAATGATAATCATAATAATAAATACAGGAAAATAATACAAGTAATAATAAATAGAATAAAATAATAAATGCAGTAATAATAATAATAATAATAATAATAATAATAATAATAATAATAATAATAAATGCAGACTGTGCAAGGAAGCTGATGAAACCAGTGATCATATCCTCAGCTGCTGTAAGAAAATCGCACAGACAGACTACAAACAGAGGCACAACTATGTGGCCCAAATGATTCATTGGAACTCATGCCTCAAGTACCACCTCCCAGCAGTAAAGAACTGGTAGGATCACAAACCTGCAAACATATTGGAAAATGACCATGCAAAGATACTGTGGGACTTCCGAATCCAGACTGACAAAGTTCTGGAACACAACACACCAGACATCACAGTTGTGGAAAAGAAAAAGGTTTGGATCATTGATTTCGCCATCCCAGGTGACAGTCGCATTGACGAAAAACAACAGGAAAAACTCAGCTGCTATCAGGACCTCAAGATTGAACTTCAAAGACTCTGGCAGAAACCAGTGCAGGTGGTCCCGGTGGTGATGGGCACACTGGGTGCCGTGCCAAAGGATCTCAGCCGGCATTTGGAAACAATAGACATTGACAAAATCACGATCTGCCAACTGCAAAAGGTCACCCTACTGGAATCTGCGCGCATCATCCAAAAATACATCACACAGTCCTAGACACTTGGGAATTTTGTGATTTTGTGATACGAAATCCAGCATATCTATCTTGTTTGCTGTGTCATAATAAAATAATAATAAGATCAGAGTGAAATAATAACTGTATTATTAATATTAATAATAATAATAGAGTAAAATAAATGTAATAGTAGCAACAATAATAGAGAAAAATAATACATGTAATAGTAGCAACAATAATAGAGAAAAATGATAAATGTACCATATATTCTCGAGTGTAAGCTGACCCAAATATAAGCCAACCAGGACCTTCACCCGAGTATAAGCCGAGGGGGGCTTTTTCAGTCTTAAGAAAAGGGCTGAAAAACTAGGCTTATACTCGTGTATATACAGTAAGTGTTGCTTTTTACTATAGACTCAGGATAGAATACTAATTACAAACTGATTATTATTTACTAGCTGTGCCTGGCCATGCGTTGCTGTGGCATCGTCCTAAGTGGGTTTTTGTTTGTGGAGGCAAGTATGAATGTTGTAATTCGTCACCTTGATTAGCACTGAATGAGCTTGCAGCTTCAAAGAGTGGTTGTTGGGAGGTGTTAGCTGGCTCTGGTTGTTTCCTGTCTGGAGTACCCTTATTTTCAGAGTGTTGTACTTTATTTACTGTCCCGATTGTAGAGTTTTTTAAAACTGGCTGCCAGGTTTGTTCATTTTGATGGTTCCCAGGAAGCTAATAATAATAATAATAATAATATAATAATAATAATAATAATAATAATAATAATAATAATAATAATAATAATAGACGTCACACAGTCCTAGACACTTGGGAAGTGTTCGACTTGTGATTTTGTGAAAGAAATCCAGCATGTTTATCTTGTTTGCTGTGTCATACAATGTTGTTGTGTCAATAATAATAATGACTCTGAGGAAGAATCCTTTGTTGGGAGGTGTTAGCTGGCTCTGGTTGTTTCCTGTCTGGAATATGTCTAGCTGTGCTTGGTCACATATTGAAACCCTGCCCACCGGAGAGCCCGGAGAGCTTACATGTTGAGGTCCAGAAAGTAAAGTTTCCAAGTTCTATGTGTTGTCGAAGGCTTTCATGGCCGGAATCACAGGGTTGTTGTGTGTTTTCCGGGCTGTGTGGCCATGTTCCAGAAGTATTATCTCCTGACGTTTCGCCCACATCTATGGCAGGCATCCTCAGAGGTTGTGAGGTCTATACTGAGGATGCCTTTCATAGATGTGGGTGAAACATCAGGAGAGAATACTTTTGGAACATGGCCATACAGCCCAGAAAACACACAACAACCTTTTCCAAGTTCTGATTCAACAGCAATTGCATTCCCTCCCTTTAGCCTTTTTAAAATCACAAAACTGAAGGCATAAGCGAAATTGTAAACTGCATGCCTGAATGAAAAGAATCCATATGTTTTCTTCCTTCGGGGCAAGAATATGGAGTGTGCTGATTGTTTTGCCATTTGGGGACTTGCTAACATTCAGTGACGGAAAAGAGTTGATGATAAAACATGGTTTGTATTGGCAAAACACAAGACGTTTCTACAAAATGGACTTTCTGCAAAGTGTTTTTGCATACGCTCAGTCCTTCCCGATTTGGCAGGGAGAGACTCTTTTAACCCTCTGTTGTCCCACTTGTTTATGCTGCTTTTAAAATATCCCATTTTTGCTCACTTTAGTCGCTGAAAATGGCAAAGCCTAAAAGTAGTTTGTACTGAATTAACTCAGAAAGGGAAGAGGGGAGGAAGGGGATACGGCGTGATTAGAATTTAATTTTTAATTGCCTCAGAATTATAAGGTACTAGCTGGGTTATTAGACAAAGGCATTGTTTGTTTTGGGATGTTAGGTAACATCACTAAAGTTTGGTCCAGATCTGTTGTTGGCTGGGTTCAAGGCTCTCTGGATAAGGGTAAACTACAACTCCCAGATTCCCAGAGTAATCACCCCCAAACCCTGCCAGTATTTGCAGTTGGCCATCTTGGGTCTGCGTGCCAAGTTTGGTCCAGATCCGTCGTTGGCTTGGTTCAAGGCTCTCTGGATAAGGGTGAACTACCCTGTTTTCCCGAAAATAAGACATCCCCAGAAAATAAGACCTAGTAGAAGTTTTGCTGAATTGCTAAATATAAGGCCTCCCCCGAAAGTAAGACCTAGCAAAGTTTTTGTTTGGAAGCATGCCTGCCGAACAGAACACCAGAGCATGATTGGTAAATGTACGTACCATAAATTATTATACACAAAAATATTGGTAGTAACAAGAAATTCCTGATAGGATTCACAGTTTGCCTGGTTATGCTGGTTTGTGATGACAACTACTGAACAATATATACAGTAGAGTCCCACTTATCCAACATATATGGGCCAGCAGAATGTTGGATAAGCGAATATGTTGGATAATAAGGAGAGATTAAGGAAAAGCCTATTAAGCATCAAATTAGGTTATGATTTTACAAATTAAGCACCAAAACATCATGTTTAACAATAAATTTGACAGAAAAAGTAGTTCAATATGCAGTAATGTTATGTTGTAATTACTGTAAATACGAATTTAGCACCAAAATATCTTGATATATTGAAAACATTGACTACAAAATGTGTTGGATAATCCAGAATGTTGGATAAGTGAGTGTTGGATAAGTGAGACTCTACTCTGTGTGTGTGTGTGTGTGTGTGTGTATGTATATATATATATATATATATATATGGATAAAGTTGCGGGCGCAGTGACTATAACAACAAAACTAAACATCCCAGAAATATGAAACTTGGCAACACAATGCAAAAGCCTTGCCTCCCGGCTACAACAACACAACCACACCACAAAACCACAATCCGGACCCACAAAACTCACAACAACACATCATGACTATAACAACACAACTAAACGCCCTAGAAATACAAAACTTGGCAACACAACGCAAAAGCCTTGCCTCCCAGTTGTAACAACACAATCACACCACAAAACCACACTGGACCCACAAAACTCACAACAATGCATCGTCACTATAACAACACAACTAAACGCCCCAGAAATACAAAACTTGGCACACAACTAAATGCCCCAGAAATACAAAACTTGACAACACAACGCAAAAGCCTTTCCTCCCAGTTGTAACAACACAACCACACCACAAAACCACAATCCGGACCCACAAAACTCACAACAACGCATCGTGACTATAACAACACAACTAAACACCCCAGAAATACAAAATTTGACAAAACAACGCAAAAGCCTTGCCTTCCGGTTGTAACAACACAATTACACCACAAAACCACAATCCAGACCCAGAAAACTCACCACAACGCATTGTGACTATAACAACACAACTAAACGCCCCAGAAATACGAAACTTGGCAACACAAAACGAAAGCCTTCCCTCCCAGTTGTAGCAACACAACCACACCACAAAACCACAATCTGGACCCAAAAAACTCACAACAACGCATTGTGACTATAACAACACAACTAAACCGGATGGCCATCTGTCTGAGAAGTTTGGGTGGGTTCTTCCTCCATGACAAAAAGAAAGAAAGGGGTTGCACTGGATGCAAACTACAAATTCCAGCACCCCATGGCATGGAGTCCATGCATTTCAATTAGAGGCCTCTTCTCCCTTTCCCCACCATCCAACCCATTGACCCAGATCCATGGCTCCGCAGGCAGGAAAGGCTGGGATGGATAGTACGAAGGAAGAAGAGAGGGAAGGGAAGCAAAGGAACGCCAAGGACAAGAGCCCTCCCTCTCTGCCCGGAAGGCCAAGAGCAAAAGGGAGAGAAAGACCATTGATCCGGTTATATTTACCCTCCTTTCTGTCCAGTGTGTTCTTATCAGCGAGCTCAGGATTGGAGCAGAGAAAGGGAACAGCATAGGAATAAAGGAAACAAGGAGAGCACCCACTCTATCTATCCATCCACTCACCCACTAATAATAAACACCTACACAGGCAAGAATCAGCTATGCACTGAGTCTACAAGGCCATTCAGTGCTCATCCACCTCCCCAATCCCTACAGTCACACTTGGCCTCCAAAAAAACAATTACAATAATAACAATGACAACAACAACAATAAGAATCTACACCATCACAGGCAAGAAGCAGCCAGGCACTGAGGCTGAGAGGCCAGTCAGTGCTACACTGGGCCTCCAAAGAACAATACAGTACCATCTAACTTATCCAGCCTTCATGACCACAACAACAACAACAACAATAAACACCTACACAGGCAAAACAAAAAAAAGACTATTGTACCACAATAAGATGTAAACTGCACTCAGCAGAACCAGACATCACGATTAACAACAAACAAAAGACAACAGGGATCTCAAGCAATTATCAATCAATACAAAAATTGAAGAAGGTAACAGATTTCAAATACTACTACTAATGTGAGTATAAAAGAAGGGTGGAGGTCACAGCATAAATACAACCTAATGTAGACTGACCAACACCACCAGACCCCATGGAGTAAACAACAAAACCACTGGACCAAATCATACCAAATTTGGCCACAAAAGACATAGTCATCCAGTCTATGTCTTTCAATAAAAAAAAAACTAGAAAAATAAAGTCCAAATAACAGAAAACCCCACATTGCTTACCACGCATGCACAAATGCCCCCGGCGAACTGAAACAACTACATTATCCAGAGGATCTCATAGATGTATGCAGAGCCTAACATCACTTTTAAAAAATGTTGCCATGATGGAACAGCATTACAGCTTCAAAGCAAGGCTGTTTCCTAACCAGGGGGATCCTCCATTGGCCACCTTGAATAACACTGAACAGCCTTGCAGCTTCAAAGCTAGGCTGCTTCCTAACCAGAGGGATCCCTAACCACCAGACTATGCCACAGCAATGTGTGGTCGGGCACAGCTAGTATATAATAAATGTTCATTTTTTTGTTCAACAATAAATATGAATTCTTCTTCATGAAAAAATAAGACATCCCCTGAAAATAAGACCTAGTGCATCTTTGGGAGTAAAAATTAATATAAGACACTGTCCTATTTTTGGGGAAACACGGTACAACTCCCAGATCCGAGGTCAATCAACCCCAAATCCTGCCAGTATTCACATTTGGCCATCTTTGGTCTGTGTGCCAACTTTAGTCCAGATCTGTCGTCAGCTGGGTTCAGTGCTTTCTGGATGTAGGTAAACTATAACTCCCAAAATCATAGATCAAATTCTATGACTCCATTTCCCTCAGTCAAGTAACTAACTTATTCTACTGCCAGGAGCAGCAGATGGAGGTCCGTCAGGCCTGAATGCACTTCCAAAGGCAATTCAGTTGTTGATGATGATTACCTTTGCTAATACCCTAATAGAGGGATGTTTAGCTTGGAGAAAAGAAGACATGATGGCCATATTTAAATATTGGAAAGCATGTCACATTAAAGAAGGGGTAAACTAGTTTTCTGCTGCTCTGAAGACTAAGAGCTTATCACATTGAAGAGGTCCCACGGGGCAATTTGCAGCCTCTGTGGCAAATCAGCGGGGCAGCGGAGCAACGTTTCCCCATCACACGTGGAGAAGTATCACCGTGTGACTTCCCCCTGCATTGGTCCTGTTGTTTCAACAGAACATGGTAATCCTCCCGTGTTCTGGGCACAGCGTCATAGGATGCTTGCACGTCATTTCATGGGGCCGGGCTGTGGCGCAGCTGTTGAGCAGCTGCAATAAATCACTCTGACCATGAGGTCATGAGTTCGAGGCCAGCCCGTGGCGGGGTGAGCACCCGTCAATTAAAAATAAAATATAGCCCCTGCTCGTTGCTGACCTAGCAACCCGAAAGATAGTTGCATCTATCAAGTAGGAAATAAGGTACCACTTATAAAAAAAGTGGGGAGGCAAGTTTAACTAATTTATGACATGGAATGAGGAAGTGCCGTCAGAGTGGTTGATGAAGCAGCTGCTCCCCCCTGTGGCCGGAATCAAAAATCCCCTCAGAAGAAGGTTAAATTGCCTCTGCGTCTGTCTCTGTCTCGGTTCGATGTGCATATGGGCATTGAATGTTTGCCCTATATGTACATAATGTGATCTGCCCTGAGTCCCCTTCGGGGTGAGAAGGGCGGAATATAAATATTGTAAATAAAAGAAATAAATAAATTTCAGCCACAGAGCCCCGCCAAAGTGAGCTTGCGTTGTGTGATTGGCAGCGTGGGGCTCCATGGCCCAACGGAGGTAAAAATGTCCTACGACGCTACCAAAGACTTGTCTGATGAAATCCTAGGACACAATAGAACCATGGATTCAAATTGCAGGAAAAGAGATTACGAGAAACTTCTTGATAGTAAGCGCTGTTTGATAATACAATATGTTACCATGGAGTGTGATGGAGTCTCCTTCTCTGGAGGTTTTTAAACAGAGAAGGTATGGCTATCTATTCAGAGGGCTTTGATGGGGTTATTTATTTATTCATAGTATTTATATTCCGCCTTTCTCACCCCGACGGGGACTCAGGGCGGATCACAATGTACATATACATGGCAAACATTCAACTCCCTTAGACATATGACACACACAGACAAAGACACAGAGGCTATTTAACATTCCCAGCTTCTGCCTTTATGAGATTATTCTCGATTCCGGCCACAGGAGGAGCTGCAGCTTCATCATCCACTGTGATGCCGAGTCCTTGATGGAGTACTTCCTCATCTTCTGCATGCACACTGCTGGACATTTTTATGGTGACGTAAATGAGTTAAATTAGCCTCCCCGCATAAGCAGGCCCGGGCTGTGGCACAAGCTGGTGAGCAGCCAGCTGCAGCCAGCTGAGACCAATCATTCTGACCAAGAGGTCATGAGTTCGAGGCCAGCTCGGAGCCTGCGTTTGTCTTTTTCTTTGTTCTATGTCAAGGCATTGAATGTTTGCCTTATATGTGTACAATGTGATCCGCCCTGAGTCCCCTTCGGGGTGAGAAAGAAGGGCGGAATATAAATACTGTAATTAAATAATAAATAAATAAATTTCCTACTTGACAAATGCAACTGTTTTTCGAGTTGCTTAGGTAAACAACGAGCTGGGGCTATTTAATGGCTATTTAATGGTCGGGCACTCAATCCAACCTGCCGGGCTTCGCATTCATGACCTCTTGGTCAGTAGTGATTTATTGCAGCTGGCTACTAACCAGCTGCGCCACAGCCCGGCCCCCGGGTCTCCCTTGGGGATCTATGATTCTATACATGATTTTTTTTTTTCGTGTCAGGAGCAACTGGAGTTGCTTCTGGAGTGAGAGAATTGGCTGTCTGCAAGGACGTTGCCCAGGGGACGCCCAGATGTTTTGATGTTTTACCATCCTTGTGGGAGGCTTCTCTCATGTCCCTGCATGGAGCTGGAGCTGTCAGAAGGAGCTCATCCATGCTCTCCCCGGGTGGGATTCGAACCTGGCAGCTTTCAGGTCAGCAGCCCAACCTTCAAGTCACGAGGCTTTTATCCCCTAGGCCACCGGAGGCCTTAACTAATGTACGTAACTAATGGTGACATAAATTTGTTAAATTAGCCTCCCCGCATAAGCGGTCCCTAAATTTCCTACTTGAGGATGCAATTGTATTGCGAGTTGCTTAGGTAAACAACGAGCTGGGGCTATTTAATGGCTATTTAATGGTCGGGCACTCAATCCAACCTGCCGGGCTTCGCACTCATGACCTCTTGGTCAGTAGTGATTTATTGCAGCTGGCTACTAACCAGCTGCGCCACAGCCCGGCCCCCGGGTCTCCCTTGGGGATCTATGATTCTATACATGATTTTTTTTTTTCGTGTCAGGAGCAACTGGAGTTGCTTCTGGAGTGAGAGAATTGGCTGTCTGCAAGGACGTTGCCCAGGGGACTCCCAGATGTTTTGATGTTTTACCATCCTTGTGGAAGGCTTCTCTCATGTCCCTGCATGGAGCTGGAGCTGATAGAGGGAGCTCATCCACACTCTCCCCGGATGGGATTCGAACCTGGCAGCTTTCAGGTCAGCAACCCAACCTTCAAGTCACGAGGCTTTTATCCCCTAGGCCACCGGAGGCTGTAACTAATGTACGTAACTAATGGTGACGTAAATTTGTTAAATTAGCCTCCACGCATAAGCGGTCCCTAAATTTCCTACTTGAGGATGCAACTGTCTTTCGAGTTGCTTAGGTAAACAACGAGCTGGGGCTATTTAATGGCTATTTAATGGTCGGGCACTCAATCCAAACTGGGCTTCGAACTCATGACCTCTTGGTCAGTAGTGATTTATTGCAGATGGCTACTAACCAGCTGCGCCACAGCCCGTCCCCTGGGTCTCCCTTGGGGATCTATGATTCTATGAACGCATGAAAGGAATGAGTGCTCAAACAAAATGAATGAGCCCAGCTACCATTAGATAGACCCATCTCCTCCGCGTGGTGCAGACAGAAACCCCGCAGCACAAAGAGTGTCCCCAACGGCCCAGTCATTCAGACTCATTAGCAAGGCCTTCATGTTCCATTCTGTGCTGCACGGAGACCCCATTTCATGACAAATGGCACATTCTCCACAATTGCCTCCACCTTGACACAAGGTCGCTGCAGAGAGAACAGCCTTCCTGCAAGCTGCCCAGGTCCGTTCCATCCAGAGGTGGGACGTGAGCATCATGCCAACAGAGCAGGAACAGCTGGCTGCTTTCGGGATCACTGGTCTGGGCAAAGCAATGTGGTGGAGAGTTTGGAAACAGAGCATCATAGTGTTGGGAGAGATGACAAGGGCCATTCATCCCAACCCCATTCTGTGAGTTGGGAAACACAGTCCAAATTTCCCTCACGGATGGCCATCCAACCCCTGCTTAAAAACTTCCAGAGAAGGAGATGACATCAGCAGCGTATTCTATACCCAAACAAATCTTACCATCAAAAGGTTCTTCCAAATGGTTAACTGGAATATTTATTTATTTATTATTTATTAGTGACATTTATATCCCGCCCTTCTCATCCTGAAGGGGACTCAGGGCAGATTACAATGAACACATATATGGAAAACATTCAATGCCAACAGACAAACAACATACATTAGACAGACTCAGAGGCATTTTTAACATTTTTCCAGCGTCACGATTCCGGCCACAGAGGGAGCTGTTGCTTCACCGTCCAGTAGTGGCTGTACTTCCTCATTCCTTTCCTCGTGTTTTGCTGGTAGTTTTATGGTGTTGTAAAGTAGCCTCCCGCATAAAGCGTCCCTAAATTTCCCTAATTGACAGATGCAACTGTCTTTCGGGGCTGCATAGGTCAACAGCAAGCCGGGGCTATTAATGGTCGGAGGCTTAACCCGACCCGGGCTTCGAACTCATGACCTCTCGGTCAGTAGTGATTTATAGCAGCTGGTTACTAGCCAGCTGCGCCACAGCCCGGCCCCGGTTTACAAGTATATATACATACAATATATTATTTTATACAATTATATTGCAATATTATTAGTAATATTGCATGTAATATAAATATACAATTATAATAGTAAACCTGGCATGATGTGAGTTGTAGTTGTAGTTGAGTTGTAGTTCACCCACAACCTTATGCATTTTGTACAATTAAAAGATTGACTTTTTGAAATAACCTGGGCAACGCAGAGTACCCAAGCTAGTAATATATATATATATATATATATATAGAGAGAGAGAGAGAGAGAGAGAGAGAGAGAGAGCTAATTCCCCAATCATATCCATTAGGCTCACTTTTCCTGAAATTTGAATCCATTACTCTGTTGTGTCCTAGTCTCCAAAGCATCTGGCTCCCTCCATCTGGCTCCATTTCACCTCCTGTCAAATATTTTAAAGAAAGTCTTTGTAGCAACAACTCTAAAGGGAAAAGCAAGATTCCAGCTCTAGAATTCTGATTCTAACACCGCAGAGGCCCTGATTTGTATGATCTTTAGGCTCCCTTTCTAATCCCATGGACAGAATGGCAAGATGTTGGACTAGATGATCTTTAGGGTCCCTTTCTGACGCTATGGTTCTAATTCCACAGAAGAAATGGCAAGGGATTTGTTAGGGATTTCTCTTCTTCAGAATCCTGTCCTGTTTTGTCTTTCAAGAACAGCCTTAAAATACTGTGGTAAGTAAATGAAAACTGCTTTACTTCAGCAAAACATAAAGAACAGCACACTCAGTGGATTAATGCAAAAGGAAGCAAGGAAGTCTTAGGGCAAACACAGTTCTTAGTCTCTGATAAATTCCCAAATCAAATAGCAGTTTTACTTCAGACAAAGAAACAGCAATAAATCCTTAAGAGCAGTTTCTTCAGAAGAGGAAGGGGAGCAGGAAAGTGTTAATGAATCAGAGGGGCAGTTGGAATCTGAGGAGGAGATTTTGGAAGTACAGTACCCACATTTCAGGAAAGGCGAAAGGAAACAGAGCAGAGATGTCGTTCAGCTAGAATAGCTGCCAGAAATGCAGCTCAGTAATTAGGAACTGCCCTAGCAGCTGTGAGGGGACTCAGCGCTATAAATCAGAAGCAGGTGCAGCCAGCTCTTGCTGGTAACAAACTGACTCTTCGCTCCCCTTGTGCCTGCTTCAAGTCTGCATCTGGGAAACTGCTCTTAAGGATTTATTGCTGTTTCTTTGTCTGAAGTAAAACTGCTATTTGATTTGGGAATTTATCAGAGACTAAGAACTGTGTTTGCCCTAAGACTTCCTTGCTTCCTTTTGCATTAATCCACTGAGTGTGCTGTTCTTTATGTTTTGCTGAAGTAAAGCAGTTTTCATTTACTTACCACAGTATTTTAAGGCTGTTCCTGAAAGACAAAACAGGACAGGATTGGACCAGATCACCTTAAGGTCCCTTCCAATTGGAATAATAGAATTGTGGGGTCAGAAAGACTATCTAGTCCATCCCCTTGCCATTCCGTCTTTGGAATTAGTCTCATAAATCTAATTCCAAAGATGGAATGTCAGGGAGAAAGACTAGATGGCCCTTTGTGACTGTATCATTCTAATTCTAAAAATGGAATGAGCATGGAATGGACTAGATGGCCTTTAGGGTCCCTTCCAAATCTATGTTTTTATAGCTGGACACAAAGCAGGAATCCGTGACATTCTGGCATTTACAACGAACACTCATCTCACTCTCTGGGTCCAAAAAGCCGGGCCTCTTCGTCCTTTTCCAGCTGATGATTGCTGAGGTTGGAGCCGTCACCGACCCCGGCCATTCCTTGTCCGCAAGGTCTTGCTCTCTTGTAGCCAATTTGTCGTAAATGGGGTCGCAGTCCCTGGCTTCCATCAGCCCGGGTTCAACAGCCTGAACCCTCTTTGTGACTCTTTTGTCGAAAGGGAATTGCATTCACAGCGAGAAGCCATTAAAAGTCAAGTGTGATGAACCTCGCTCTTTTGTTCATGCTCAGATGGCAAAACCATCCGCTTTCCCATCACCGTCATCGCAGCCGCGTTGCCAAGGGGAATTGTTTTGTCATTTTTAGCAGCTGGATGGGCCGCTAATTCGACACTGGGGGTCTGTCTCAATGGGTGTACTAGACATCTCATTCCCGGATATTTGAACGCCTACTCAGTGAAAATAAACTTCTCTTTTAGCTCTGTTGGTTTTCCTCCAGTAAACTAGCAGGAGCCAGAAAATAAATGTGGAGGGTCTATTTTTTGAAGAATAGATTTGGAAGGGACAACTAGAGGTCATCTAGTCCAACCCTAAACCAGTGCAAGATCCACAAATACATTGCTTGAAGATGTCCATCAAAAGAACATACCCTGTTTCCCCGAAAATAAGACAGTGTCATATTAATTTTTGCTCCCAAAGATGCGCTAGGTCTTATTTTCAGGAGATGTCTTATTTTTCCACAAAGAAGAATTCACATTTATGGTTGAATTTAAAATAATTATTATCTACTGTACAGTAGTTGTCATCACAAACCAGTATAACCAAACTGTGAATCCTTTCAAGAATTTCTATATTTTATTTTATTGCTATACTGTTTTTAAATTTCTGTTTTAAGTGTTTGTATGTAAATGTATGTTGTTGTTGGGCTTGTCCATGTGTAAGCTGCCCTGAGTCCCTTCTGGGGATACAAGAATAAAGTTATAATATTATTATTATTATTTCTTGTTACTACCTTTATTTCCACGTACAACAATCTATGGTATGTACATTTACCAATCCTGCATGCTTCCAAACAAAAACTTTGCTAGGTCTTACTTTCGGAGGAGGCCTTATATTTAGCAATTCAGCAAAACCTCTACTAAGACTTATTTTCTGGGGATGTCTTATTTTCAGGGAAACAGGGTAACTGCTTTGTCGAAGGCTTTAATGGCCAGAATCACAGGGTTGTTGTGTGTTTTACTGGGCTGCATTGCCATATTCCAGAAGCATTCTCTCCTGACATTTTGCCCACATCTGTGGCAGGCATCCTCAGAGGTTGTGAGGTATATGACATGGAGATATGTAATACCAACATGTCTGCTTGTTACTATTACATATCTCCAAGTCAGTTCCTACTAACAGATCACCTCTGTCCTAGTGTTTTCGTGGCTATGTGATTATTAATACCAATCAAACTTGGTGTGTCTTTGGGCAAGTCACACTATCTCAGCCTCAGGTGAACACAATCACAAAAGTCCTCAGATTATTCAGGTTTAATTAACTACATTAATTGGCAGTCCCAATTAATCCTCTGCCATCCCTCTTTTTCAGCTGCTTTTCAAATGTCCCAGTTTCTCCCCTTCTCCTCATCTTCTCTCTTTGTCCCCAGCTTGCTATATTTGCTGCAAGCTTATTTCAAAAGTAATTTGCAGAAAAGGAGGAAAGGAAATGGCACAATCTTGTCAGAGTATTTGCAGCGCAGCAGTAGTTGGATGGAAGCAGTGGAACACAGAACAAAGAGACACTCAGAGACGTTGGTAAAATTATTTACAAAGTTTTACTGTCTGCAGCAGTAATCAACACAACACAGACTTGCAGATGACGGACGAACACAGGACTGCTCTGCTCTCCAACAGAACTTGACTTGAACTCTAGGCAGACAGAACTCAACTGAACAGAACTGAACTGATGCAATTGTTATGCACAAACACTTGTGTCTGGATACTCCCTAGTTCCAGCCACACATCAAGGTCATCATAGCTTCTTGGCAGTTAACTCTTTCCACACTATGGTACATTCTGGATGATGCAATCAGTTGCAATACAAGCATGGCACAAATTGCATTTAAACGCTACCAATACACAAATCCCACATTAACAAATCTTGCCCTTCCCTCTCAGCCTCACTAAACTACATTCCCCAGGATTCTATAGCTTTGAGCCCTGGAAGCTACAGTGGTGTCAAACTGGATCAATTCTACAGTGTGGATGCACCCATATCAACCTGAATCCAATTGCTTGTTCCAGCTAGACCCATCAAGTGAATGGGATTTGCATTTCTTTTATAATCCATTGACTCTGAAACTTGGGGATTCATTCTTTCTATGTTTATACATCTTCTCTTTTTACTCTAGAAATGTACATTTATCTCTGTTGAAATCCTTTTGGTTTGGTTCTTTAGTTTTGTGAAGGTCATTTTGGATCCTGGGGCATTAACTCTCCCCTCCCAATTTGGTGTTATCTGCGAATTTGATCAGAATGCTTTCTATTCCATCTTCCAAGTCATTGGTAAAGTTGTCACTTCTCTCCAGGAAGTAGAAAGAGTGCCATTGGTAAGCACCCTTCATCCTCCTGTCATGAATTCAGCTAGGACTGTGGATAAGGAGGTCCTTGTTCGGTGAGCCTTCATTAAACCAGATCAACCAGGACAGAGTACAGGCACTCCGGATTAAAGACAAAACCATGGGGGTTTATTACGAGGGTTGAATGAAAAGTAATGCCTCCACCTTCGTAACTCCTCAACAGATGGCAGTCCTGATCTGCGGCAGGTCCTGGCTTGTTCAGTAGACTCTCCTCTACAGTTCCATTTGGCGGGAAGCCTTAGCATTGAATGGTTGTGTTGTTAAAGTGTGAAGTATGGAACCCTGCGCAGACAGTCGGTCAGTGTGACTTAAGCAGCATGCAGTCATTGAATTCTTGACAGCAGAAGGTGTCACCCCAAAGGAGAAAGGCGTCACCTACATTCTCGTAACGCGAGAGGAGTTCGTGGCAAATTTCAAGTCTGTGCGCTTTCATTTCAGGCGTCAGCATCCTGGATACCCATTGTGCACAGATCTTCTGATAGACAAGCAAAGTAATAATGTGACCCACACATTCTTGTGAAATGCCGATTATGCTTGAAATTTTTCTGAGTGATACAATGATCGTCCTGAATCAATCTGTCAATCTTTTGCTTGTGAAACTCAGTGGTTGCTGTCACAGGACGTCCAACTATTTATTTGTCATACAAGTCAGGTGTTCTCACATCAACATCTTTAAACTTACTCGCCCAACATGCACAGGACTCACATCAACACAATCCCCATAAACAGCTTGCATTCTCTGATGAATCTCCTTTGGGGTGACACCTTCTGCAGTCAAGAATTCAGTGACTGCACGTTGCTTAAGTCGCATTGACTGACCATCTGCGCAGGGTTCCATACTTCCCACTTTAACAACACAACCGTCCAATGCTAAGGCTTCCCGCCAAAGGGAACTGTAGAGGAGAGTCTACTGAACAAGCCAGGACCTGCCGCAGACCAGGACTGCCATCTGCTGAGGAGTTACGAAGGTGGAGGCATTACTTTTCATTCAACCCTCGTACTATTTGGCCAAATCGGATGCAAGTACAAGCAATGCGCTTCCAAAGATACAAGCATAAATTCGCAGAAAATACATGACATTTTACAGAGTTCTGACAGCTTTTCAGAATTCTCCCTCCTCTGATTGGTTAAAAAGAGAATAGGCTTGGTTGCTGCTATAGAGAGTTCATGTAGTCATGTTTGCTGCATCCCTTCTTCCACGAGAGTGGCAGACTCTCAGCCTCAAGCTGAATGAAGAAACATCCTCAGCTTATCCTGGTGACAAAAAGGATCATCTGCATATACACAAAGGTTTTGATATTGATTTGGCTTGGGAAATAGCTGGAGGGACCCTGGCTGTGATTTCCTTTCCCATGGGATTATGCCAACTGAGGATATGGAGAGGTAGCTGCCTTCTAGATACATTTTGATATATTCCATTTGATACAGTTTATACATTTGTACTTTTAGGAATTGACACAGCATGTAAAAGATACAAGGTATACTGAAATCATCAAATTGATATATCTTATTAAAGGGTTTGGTCTGATAAATTTTGTGGGGTACAGCTACTGTTAGGTCCATTCCAGAGTCTCTGGCGCTTTAATATTTCACAACCTTGGAGCTGTGGAAAATGTGGAAGCATATATTTTTCTTGGAGTCTCTTGATGATCTGTAAATATTTGGGGTGGGTGGGTGTTGTGGCTTAACAACACCCCTTTCCAAGATGAAGAGGAACCATTGAGAAGAACCTTTTAAGTTTAGCAATTCCTAAGCAGTGATGAGTTGGCTGCAAGAGAGTAGACTAAAAGTGAATCCCGCAAAAACTGAGATACTCTGGGCCGGCCAGCCACCAGAGTTAACCCAGTCACTGCCTGATTTTAATGGGGAAGTTCTGGTTCTGTCTGCTACTGTTAAAAGCCTTGGGGTTGTGTTGGACTCATTGCTGACAATGGAGGCCCAGATCACTGCCATAAGTAAGCAGGCCTTTTTTCATCTTCGCCAGGCAAGGAAATTGGCATCCTACCTTTCGACAGAAGCATTGGCAACGTAATCTATGCAACAGTCACCACTAGGTTGGATTATTGTCACGCCTTATATGCCGGCCTTCCGAAGACAAAAACCCAGAAGATCCGAATGGTCCCAAATGCGGCAGCCAGGCTGCTAGCGGGATCATCTATAAGATCCCATATTACACCGATTCTGAAACAACTGCATTGGCTACCAATAGAACATCAGATCTCTTACAAGATACTGATCCTGACATTTAGAGCTCGAAATGGCCAAGGACCATTATATCTTAGGGACCTCCTCATTCCTTTTTTTCATCAGTGGTCACCTCGATCCTCCCAGGAAAATCTCCTATACGTACTGGGCCCTAGGGAGGTACACCTGGAAGCTACAAGGCGTAGAGCCTTTTCGACCGATGCTCCAATTCTGTGGAACTCATTGCCTCCATATGTTAGAGCCATGTCGGAGTTGCGACCTTTTGGAAAAGCGCTCAAGACTTGGCTGTTTGGTTGTGCATTTAAGTAAATCAGATCTAATTTGCCAAATAGTCACAGTTGAATGTTTTTATATTGTGGAATGATATTTTAAATTGTAAGTCGCTCGGAGCACTCGGGTGGAGAGCAACTAATTAAGAAATAAAGTGAAGTGAAGTAATTCGTCTAAGAGTAGCTCTGTCCAGCCCACAATTTTTAGCTTCTTTGTGAGACTGTCATGGGGAAATCCTCTTAAAGCCCTTACTGAAATCAAGATTGGCCACATCTTCAGCGTTCCCTTCATACATTTATTTATTTATTATTTACAGCATTTATATTCCGCCCTTCTCACCCCGAAGGGGACTCAGGGTGGATCACATTACACATATAGGCAAACATTCAATGCCTTTTAACATAGAACAAAGACAGACAAACATAGGCTCCGAGCGGGCCTCAAACTCATGACCTCCTGGTCAGAGTGATTCATTGCAGTGATTCTTTGCAGCTGCTCTCCAGCCTGCGCCACAGCCCAAGCCCAGGCTTGTAACTCAAAAAAGAGATATGTTTCGTCTGGCATGATAGTTGGTGCACAATGACTGCCTTGGCCTTCAATGCATTGTCCTGCTTCTGTCTTTACAGATCTGTGTGATGGAGTGTGAGAAGAAGCTGTTGTCCAGAGCCACTTGGGATCTCTGCAACAAAGCGATCATCAGGAAGCCTTCCTCTTTGCTGCTGGGCTTTGAAGGCCTGGACGATGAAGTCACTTGGCCCTTCGAGTTTTGGGATGTTGGCTCACCAAGAGGCCGAGGCAGCCTGAAACGCTTTGGCGACTTCCCCCGCGCAGCTGAAGACGAGAAGCATGTCATGCGTCGGCCAGAGCCGGAAGACGAGCCAAGCCACAGCAGCCAAGCAGACCTCTTAGGGGACCTCCTGAGCGACCCGGGCGTGCAAGACCTCCAGAAGCGATTTGGAGGGTTCATCGGGGTCCGGAAGTCGGCCCGGAAGTGGCACAACCAGAAACGCTTCAGCGAGTTCCTCAAGCAATACCTGGGGATGTCTCCGCGCTCGGTGGAGTACGACGGCATGGCCGACGGAGACCTGAAGGAACAGAACGAGGTCTAGGCCCCATGGACTTTCCTCCGGGTTGACGCTCCCCTTTCTTTTTCGTACCACCAACACGTCGTGAATTGGTTGCCGGCCTGCCGTGGCCCAAGGGACCAACCCCGTTCCAACCCTCAGTGTCAAAACAGAAACAAAATCCGTAACCCATTGAAAGGAAAGTCCAGCTGCTCTTCAGAAAGAAGCAACTCAGAATTGCTCAAATCAGATAATGATCATTCGCCTCCATCATTACAACACTATCTTATATACAGATTATATTCCACTTGGTTTGTTTCAATTAAAAATACTCTGGGCCCTCCATATTTGCAGGTTTGATTTTGTAGGTTTAGTTAAAATTTCTAGGACTCCCAATGGAGGACCTAGAGAAAACTTCTTTAGAAATGTCTAGGTCTTAACAATACAATTCTATGACCAACCTCTGGCAAAAAAATGACCATACAATCGCACTAGAAGACCTAAAACATTCAAGAGAGAACACCTCCAGGAATATCTCAGTTTGTCAGTGCAATTCAGTGGTCAATGTCTGGTGGAAACTGACCCTAGAAGACTTTGAGGGCCTACAAAAAATACCTCTAGGAATGTCTAGGTTCTCCAATGTGATTTTATGGCCAACCTCTGCCTGAAACTGGCCATAAACTTACACTGAAGGACCTGAAGAGTCCTAAAGATAATGTCTAATTCTTCCAGTTCAATGCTGTGGTCAACGTCTGGCTGAAACTGGCCAAAGATCCACACTGGAGGACCTGGAGTGTCTAGAAATGTCTAGTTTTTCCAGAGTCTGGTCAACTTCTAGCAGAAACAGACCATGGAATAACTCTGGATATCTTAAATAAGTGAATTCTTGGGTGAAACAAGTAGAATTTCTTTTATTCATGGTTTATCCACTTTTGGAAGGGTCCTATATTCCTAATGACAGTAAATGTGGAGAGCTTCCCAATTAATATGAATATGAATATTAGGACATCATCCATGCTGCAGAATGACAGCAATTGGACACCCTTTTGTCGTAGCTCTATTCTATGGAACCTTCTGGTTTGTAATTAATCACAAATCCCAGAATTCCACAGCATGGAGCCATGGCAACTAATGTGGTGTCAAACTGATATAATTCTGCAGTGTGGGTGCAGCCGGAGTCAACGTAAGGACAAACCCAATTGATTGAACATCTCTGTTGACATTTGGAACAATAATCACAGGGCATTATTTTTCCAAAGTGTCTTTCCACTGGATTTGGTAAGACTGGAAGCCAGTCTACACATTGCAAAGTGTAGAAAATAGGGAACAGAATTTGGGAACACGATCCTATTTTGCATCACATTCTTGTAAATATTGGCACACATCTACGCTGTAGAATTAAGGCAGGCGGATACCACTTTAACTACCGTATGGGCTTTGTAGCTTGACGAGGCAACCACAACCTTTGACAGAGAAGTCTCAAGACCTTGACAAACTACAAAACACCCACTGAAGTGGCATCAAACTGCTTTCCTTCTACAGTGTAGATGCACCCTGATGTTACGTTTGGCTTTTATATGTCACCATTTGTAGCGAGGTATGTTTTGCTGGTATTGTGAGACATCCAGAACTTTCCTTGGTGGCTTATACACATTGTCTATGAACAATAAAAAAATGAATGCTGGAATATCCCTTCTGATAGTAAGCTAGCACTTTCTCTTTCACATGCTAGGCTTCTCCATGAATCAAGATTCACGGCTGCATCCGCACTGCAGAACCGTACCAATTTGATATCACGGCGAAAATTGCACCAGATTCTCCCTGTTCTTAATGGGGTTCCTCAGACAGGAACCCTATTTTCCAACCTGGAGATGAATGCTAAAGGTGTGTCCCATTCCTATTAAGGAACTCTTGCAGCTAAAGTGGTATCAAAGTTTGCATCCTATGCAGTGCAGATCCAGGTATCTTCCCAAACGGGGTTGGGACGCCTTCAGAACGGCAGAGCTTTGGTGTTTGTGGGTTTCTGTTGCCAGTTTCCTCGACCCCTGCGCTCCTTTTCTTTCTCTCTCCATGGCATGCCTTCGGTCCAAATTGCTGTCTCGGCACCATTCCTTTTTAAGAAATAATGTAATAATACCTTTTGCCCCCACCGCCATGGTCTCGGCTATCTACTTCTTCTGTAAACTGTTGAATGTTTAATTGGGGTGGGTGGGAAATGGAAGACGTGCCCTGCTCTTTTTAATTGTTTCCGACCCAAAACAAATCCCTCCATTAAACTTGTATATAGCAAAACAGAAAAAACAAAGAGAAAAGATGAATAAATTAGTTTTCTATTTCGACTGTCGCATTGTGGTCGGCACACCGTCAACGGATCTAGGGTTGTTATCCTGCAACGCTCCCAGGTGCCTTGTTCTTTCTTGACCCAGAATTGGTCCATTTGTTCATCAAAACGTACCACAACTCTGTACTGATATGAAATTTAGATTGCAATAAAATGAGAGGGAACTGCTTGGCGAGCACAGCTAACCATAATTGATAACCAAAGTTCCAGATTAAAAACTCACTCAGAAATGAAGACATAGACAGATGTGTTTTATTGTATTCTTGGCCACGAAATGATGCCTGTGGGCTTCTGCCCCCAAATTACAAGCGTAAGAGAACATGTGCTAAGCAAAACAGTTTTATACAACCAAGTTCCCTGTTTGAATCGTCCCTCATCTCTGGTCTGGCTAATTTATTTATTTATTACAATATTTATATCCCGCCCTTCTCACCCAACAGGGGACTCAGGGCGGCTTACAATAAAACACACATATAAAAACTGTACAATACACTATAAATGAGTTTAAAAAATTAACTTACATAAAACATTCATAAAACGCATTATAAAATACAGATAGGTGTGCTCAAGTTTAAAAGACTGGGTCTGTCAATTGAGTTCCAGTATACATAATAGTAATTAATGCTGCTGACTCTTATTCGAAAGCCTGGCCCCACAACCAAGTTTTAACCTTCCTACGGAAGGATAGGAGGGAGGGAGCCTGCCTGACTTCAATGGGGAGGGCGTTCCATAGGCGGGGAGCCACTACTGAAAAGGCCCTGTCTCTCGTCCCCGCCAGCCGCACCTGTGAGGCTGACGGGACCGCGAGCAGGGCCTCACCTGATGATCTTAAGCTTCGAGGTGGGTCGTAGCGGGAGACACGTTCAGACAGATAAGCTGGGCCGGAACCATTTAGAGCTTTATAGGCTAAAGCCAGCACCTTGAATTGTGCTCGGTAGCTAATTGGCAGCCAGTGGAGCTGGCGTAACAGAGGAGTAGTACGCTCCCTGTACGCCGCCCCAGTTATTAACCTGGCAGCCTCCCGTTGGACTAATTGAAGCTTCCGAACAGTCTTCAAAGGCAGCCCCACGTAGAGTGCATTGCAGTAGTCTAAACGGGATGTACCGAAAGCGTGGACCACCGTGGCCAAGTCTGGCTTCCCAAGGTACGGTCGCAGCTGGCGCACAAGTTTTAACTGTGCGAAGGCTCCCCTAGCCACTGCTGAGACCTGGGGCTCCAGGCTCAACAATGAGTCCAGGATCACCCCCAGACTGCGAACCTGCGCCTTCAGGGGAGTGTGACCCCATCCAGCACAGGCTGTAACCCTATACCCTGTTCGGCCTTCCGACTGACCAGGAGGACCTCTGTCTTGTCTGGATTCAATTTCAATTTGTTGGCTAAGGATTTGTTACGGGTTTGTGGAAAAACAAACTGCATGCAGTTCTGTCCAGACTTATCCAGCCCTTTTGTGCATCCACAATGAGCAAATACAAGCCAAGAAAATGGAAAAATCAAAGTTTACTCTTAAGTAGCAGAGTCAAGGAGAAAATTAAACAAGCAATTTCAAAACACAAAACCTCCAGTTTCAAAATAACTCATTCCATCTGGAGCAACAAACTCACGTAAAGTTATTTGCATTAAATTCATGCATCTTCTTTGGAGATTTCTTCTTCAGTGGTGCAAGGAGACAGGCATAGTAAGCTCTCAGCCAGGAACTGACTCCAAGTAAGTTCTGAAGCAAGTGATTCAGTAAATCCCAAAAGGCATTACAAACATTCTCCAAGTTATACCCCATTCAGGGAGAGGTTCAAGCTTGTTATCCTTGATTGTTCTAATTACCCAACTATGAATTGTGATTGACCAGGTGATTTTCCTTTAACACACATACACACAAGTGGCAATCCCACAAGAACTTAGTCAAATACATGCATATGCAGCAATAGGATTCACGCTGGGATTGGTCTAATGTGGAAACTGCAAAGCCGTCCCCATGGGAGAGCATAGTCCAGAAATATAGCTTAATCCAGTTTTACATTAAATAAAGGCAGGGTTTTAGAAAACAACAGAAGAGGCCTTAAGCTTCTGGAAGCAAGCAAACAGGTGTTCCCAGGCAAACAAAGGAGAGTCTTCAGGAAGTCTGTTGTCTGTGGTTGAGAAGGTATTCTTGGGTAATGCCCTTTGGCTTGAGTCAGGCAGTTTAGACAGTTTATTATATTCTATATATATATAAAAGGGTAATGGAATCATGGCACCGGACCAAACAACTAAACTAAACGCCCCACAACCTCAAAAATTGATAGCACAACCTCTTATCCACGCCTCTATGTTCATACAACAAAAAGAAAAGAAAAATCAAGTCCTAGCCACAGCAACGCGTGGCCGGGCACAGCTAGTTTAGTAATAAAAGTACAGTTTATACATTTCAGACTTGGGTAATAGATACATTATATAAAAGGATAAAAGTTATACCAAAAGGAATAGATACAATCTATTTTATCTACCACATAGATCAATATGTGGTAGCTTCTTGGTCCTAGTTTTGTAGTTTTGTAGTTTTGTTTTTGGGTATCTAAGCATGAAGAGGATGGGATCGTGAAAATTTCTTTTCCCAGGCCAGCCAAATAGAGGATGTCGAAATGGCCAAAGTCCCCTTTGTTTCTAAGCCACATCCAGGGCTATTTCCCAGTGTGAAACAATAGCTGAATAATTCACCTCTTATTTATTTACTTATTTACTTTATTTACTATATTTACTTACTTTATTTCTACCTCGCTCTTCTCACCCCAAGGGGGGCTCAGAGCGGCTTACAAGTTTTGGCAAAAATTCAATGTATTTATTATTTATTTACAGTATTTATATTTCTCCCTTCTCACTCCAAAGGGGACTCAGGGCACATCACAATGTACACATACATGGCAAACATTCAATGCCATAGACATATGACACACAGACATGGAGAAACAGAGGCTATTTAACATTTCCAGCTTCCGGCTTCATGGGGGTATGCTCGATTCCGGCCACAGGGAGAGCTGGTGCTTCATCATTCACTATGACACTGAGTCCTTGATGGAGTGCTTCCTCATCTCTGGCACGCACACTGCTGGACATTTTTGTGGTGACGTAAATGCATAAGTGGTCCCTAAATTTCCTACTTGACAGATGCAACTGTCTTTTGGGTTGCTTAGGGAAACAATGAACTGGGGCTATTTAATGGCTATTTAATGGTCGGTCACTCAATCCAACCCGGGCTTCGAACTCATAACCTCTCAGTCAGTAGTGATTTATTGCAGCTAGCTACTGACCAGCTGCACCATTAAAAATATGTATTGTGTTTATTATATTACTGTGGCATTGAATTATGCATTAGGATTCCCCGGTGGTGCAATGGATTAAACCCTTGTGCCGGCAGACTGCTGACTTGAAGGTTGGGTTGCTGACATGAAAGTTGCCACTTTGAATCCAAACCGGGATGAGCATGAATGAGCTCCCTCTGTCAGCTCCAGCTCCTCATGCAGGGACATGAGAGAAGCCTCCCACAAGGATGGTAAAAACATCAAACATCTGGGCATCCCCTGGCCAACGTCCTTGCAGGCGGCCCATTCTCTCACACCAGAAGCAACTTGCAGTTTCTCAAGTCACTCCTGACATTAAAAAATGTTTTAAATCAATAAACATATAAACTTACAATCGAAACCAGTTAAAACATATAACAAAATCACCACTCCTGAAATCATCATCCTGATTATTTCCTGTGTTGGGTCTGTTGCACTTTAATCTCTACTCGCCAAAGGCCTGCTTCCACAATCAGGATTTAAGTTTTTTGCGAAAGACCAAGAGGGGGGAGGCTGATCTGATGTCACTGGGGAGGGAGTTCAACGGCCAAGGGGCCACCACCAAGAAGGCCCTGCCTCTCGTCCCCACCAATCACTCTTGTGAAGGGGGTGGGACCAAGAGCCTCCCCGGCAGATCTGAATGCTCAAACTGGCTCTTGACCTAGGTCAAGTAGGTCAGGGAACCGGCGACCCCAACTGATTGATGAGCCAGGTCTCACCTCTGCTCACCCGTCAGACCACTCTGCAAACGGCAAAAATTGCACCAACAAAGCACAACAACTTTGTTTTTTTTTATCTGCTGATCTCAGCGGCACTGATGCTTTATTTACAACAATATTTACAGTGCTAATTTCCAAAGCTGTCAGGACATATCTTGCTTCCGTAAGATCAAACATGGAACTTTTCCGTCTCTTTCAGAGTCCATTCTCTGTACACTGAAGCACCTCCTCTGCATTCCACAGCATGTGATGTATCTTCCTGTCACGTAGCACAAACGGAAGTCTTTACCATTTGCCTTTCCAGCAACCAATCAGGGCTCACCGCAATTAACCTCTTGACTGCTGGAAAGCTTGCCGGAACGAAATACATACATTTCCACAGCAACAATAGATTAAACATTTCACTCCATATCACAAAAACACTAACAAAGTAGAAGTCAATGTTTCCTGTCTCGGAAATAAAATAGAACATGTTTAATAAATGTATAGGAATAAAGTAAAATAAAATATGGTTTATGGTTAGGAGGAGAGAGACAACAGTCTGAAAGTGGGAGGGCCTGGGAGGTTTTATGCAAAAGAAGGACACCACTTACTCATTCTGGCTTGTTGCCCTTGGAAAACTATAAATTCCTAACTATAAATCCCTTTTTATTCGAGGTGGAGGTAGTGGAGTTCAATAACAAAATCTATGGAAACAATAAACGGTGCATAATAGCAACATGAATCTCACTCATGGGAGAAAAGTGGGATAAAAATGAATAAATAACAACAACCACAAAAAAAACCAACATTTACTGAAAGTAATAACTTCCACCAGAAGTTATCATAGAGTTCCCTGGAAAACCAAGATAACGCCTAGAGGTATGATTCTAGGTAGCATATTATAGAATCACCTGATTTGTTTTATGGAAGTTGTAGCTTTCAAAGGTGTTCAGCTTCTCTGCCAAAGAGAGCTGGTGCCTCCTCGAACTACAGCTCCCAAAATTCTATAGCATTGGCCTTTGGCAGTTGAACTGGTGTCAAACTGCATTAATTCTACAGTGTAGGTGCATTCCATGGAAGCTCACACTACCAACTTATCAAAGGTGCATCTACGACTGTAGACTTAATGCAATTTGACACCACTTTAACTGGCATGCCTCAAAGTGATTGAGTCTTGGAAGTTGTGGTATTGCAAAGTCATTAGCTTTCTCTGCAAAGGAGTCCTTGCCAAACTACAACTCCCAGGACTCCATCGCATTGACAGATGGCCATTAAAGTGGTGTCAAGCTGCATTAAGTCTACAGTGTAGATGCACCCATAGAAATTTCCTAGAGGACATATTATATCAGATGCGGCTAAATGAAAGAGGGGTCATAATTAAGGTCTGGCTATCCCATTAAATCTCAGGGCAGCCTACAATTAAAATGACACAACTATACATCTACACTGTAGAAATGAATACGGTTTGACCCCAGTTTAACTGCCAAGGCTCAATGCTATGGAATGTAGTGAGTTGCAGTTTTACAAGGCCTTTAGCCATCTCTAGCAAATAGTGCTGGTACATAAGGAAGCAATAACATTTAAAACCTTCCAGAGACCACTTGAATGTTTCTGCCCAAATGCATCTAAGATAACATATCTTTCACCAGCTTCCATTTTTCTAATGGTTCCAATTCTGGAGGCCACCTTTATAATACATTATTTATAAGCATCTTCAAGGGAGATTGCTAGTAAAAGGGGGAATCAGTTGAGCCTCCAGTGGCAAGGAGTTCCACAAGGTAGGAACAACCATCAAAAGGGCCTATATCTTTGTGGTAGGACTGAGAAAAAGTCATAGGGCTATGGAATCATTGAATTGGAGGAGACCTCAAGGGCATCAAATAGTCCAAACAGGAAAACACAATCAAAGCACCCCTAACAGATGGCCATCCAGACTCTGCTTAAAATCCTCCAGAAAAGTGTCAGGGGGTTAATTAGCTCCAAACCACCCTGATTTATTGGTGAATCAGGCCTCTCACCAATCCATCTTCTTTCAGACCACTTAAGCAACTCGCTACAAGCAGCACCAACAAACAACACCACAGTTGTAATTCAGCTGATTCCAGTGGTTCTAAGGCTTTAATATATACAACTATATACAACTACAAAGTCCATCGCTCATAGAACCCATGCTTCCAAAGCAAAGGCAAAGCATGTCCTCTCTCTTTGCCGATCATCACTTCTGCTGGCAACTCCCACATTCCATAGCAGAATGACGAATGTCCTGTCCGCACTTCTGAGACCGGAAGGCTTGACCTATTGGCTAGGCAGGCTATCAATCAAGCTGGCTTGCCATTAACCCGTGTGCTGCTGGAAAGTATACACAGTTGCAAAAAGGTATACACAGTTGCAAAAACCCAACAGCAAAAACTTGATTCAACATTTCACACTTACAACAAAATAACACCAACAAAAAGGAGACTCCACTGGACTCCAAGGCTACGTTTTCAAACAGCTCCAACTACCTTGTCCATGTCTTCTGATCTGTTTTGCCTAGAACGTGACACAGGATTGTTATTTCAGGTGAGATCAAACCAAAGCAGAAGAAAACTGGGCTCTGACTTCCTTGAGTCTAAACACTATATTCCTATATGCAGCCTATATGTGACCATCATCATGCTAATGCAGCCAAACAAAACAGAAGCTATGCCATCCAAGCTTGGGAAGGTTCCTATTTTGGACTACAACTTCCAGAAATCCTCATCTTTCATAGTTGTTCGGGACGAAAGTTGTGGTCCAGAACAGGCACTTTCCCAAGCTCTGGCTGGAATTCATAGCCCTCGCACATCCATATGCACCCCTTCCTTGCTGCTCTACCTTGCTGGGGGATTCTGGGGTTTGTAGTCCCAAATTCTCACTTGAATTGATGCTGCTCCCACATCCATTCTGGTTGAATCCCTTGGGTCCTGGAAGAAATTGGCAATTACAAAAGTGAGAGGAAGTGCAAAGCTCAATTAAGGGGCTGGTTATTTCTTCAAACTCATGATGCCCTCAGCTGCAATGTACTCATCTCAGGCACTTATTAGAAGTGATCTCCTGGAGGCTGATATTAAGAGCTGATAAGGAGAGAGGTCAGTAGTAGTAGTAGCTTCCTCTTAAAGCAAGGAAGGGTCTCTTGGAAAAGTCAGGGAATCGGATGATCTGCCCACATAGAAACTGAACTTGTCCTTGGAAAGAAGGAAGGAAGGTGTTGCACCCCAGGCCTGGAAACCCCTAAGATCACAGCACCATGCAAGAGTCCAGAATATAAGCAAACAGATTATTGTAGCATTGTTGTATTTTTTCCAGGCTGTATGGCCATGTTCCAGAAGTATTCTCTCCTGACGTTTCGCCCACATTTATGGAAGGTACCTCACAACTTCTGAGGATGCCTGCCATAGATGTGGGCAAAACATCAGGAGAGAATATTTCTGGAACATGGCCATACAGCCCGGAAAACATACTACAACCCTGTAATCCCGGCCATGAAAGCCTTCAACAACACAGTTTATTATAGAATATATCAAAGGTATAGGAAAACTGCAGGAATATATTTTTTGACATACTGACAGGTAGGTATCCCCATGTAAGCATGGATTCCAAAGATTTGTCCTATTCCTATTAAGAAACTGTTACAGTTAAAACAGTATCAAAGTGTTACAGCTGCATCGTGTGGATCAAGGTATCTTCCCAAACAGGTTTGACGCCTTCAGAACAGCAGAGCTTTGGTGTTAGTGGATTTCTGTTGCCGGCTTCCTTTACCCCTGTTCGCCAAGAGATTTGGTCTCTTGTGGTGTGTTTCTATTCTTCCTTCCTTCCTTCCTTCCTTCCTTCCTTCCTTCCTTCCTTCCTTCCTTCCTTCCTTCCTTCCTTCCTTCCTTCCATGGGCATGTTCAGTTTACTCTCTATGTGGGCAGTGTTGGGAATTGAAGAGCCGTTAAGCTCTAATCACCCCCTTTATGAGGCAAATTCCCATTAAAATAGCAGAGAAAAATGCAGCGGTGAGACTTACGCGGTGTGAGTTTTGGAAGTCCTCTGTGTCTTCAGGAAGGCAAAGGAATTGCTTTAAGTTAGCTTTAAAGTTTAAAAGCATTTGTTGAGGTAAAAAGAAATCCATTGATGGATAGAAAAGGTTTGGAGCTCACTAGCTAATCTATCCTGTTCTAATACACATAGACGGATCAAAATAACAAAGGTATAGATAGCTACATCTTGCTAGTAGAGCGGACAGAGTGCGTCCTCTCTCTGGAACAAAGCAGGAAGATGGAATGACGACCAAGCCTCGTGGGTCGCTTCTTCTCTAGGGCCATAAACATTCCAAAAGCCCAATTGGGGAAGTTACGTCAAAGCCCTAGGAGAGATCACATTTCTAAAGCATCAAAGGGTGGGGTTGACCTAAACAGGACATGAGGGAGGAAACAATAGTAAAGCCTAATCAAAGCATGCATGGAACTGGGGAAGGTGTCCCTAACTCTTTTCTAGGCTTCCTATCTAACCATAGAGACTTAGGCAGTACAGGATGACATATTTCCAACAGGCAGATCATCCAATTCCCTGACTTTTCCAAGAGGACCTTCCTTGCTTTAAGACTGCATTTCTCAACCTGGGGGTTGGGACCCCTGGAGGGTTTGCAAGGGGTGTTCAGAATCAGAGGGGTCACCAAAGACCAGTACTGTATTTTCTGTTGGTCATGGGGTTCTGTGTGGAAAGTTTGGCCCAATTCTATTGTTGGTGGGGTTCAAAGGGCTCTTTGATTGTGGATGAACTATAAATCCCAGCAACTACAACTCCCAAATGTCAAAGTCTATTATCCCCAAACTCCATCTTTGTTCACATTTGGGCATATTGAGTATTTGTGCCAAGTTTGGTCCAGACCCATCATTGTTTGAGTCCACAGTGCTCTCTGGATGTAGGTGAACTACAACTCCCAAACTCAAGGTCTATGCCCATGAAAACGTTCCAGTATTCAGGAATTCTGTGAGCCAAGTTTGGTTCAATTCCATCGTTGGTGGAGTTCAGAATGCTCTTTGATTGTAGGTGAACTATAAATCCCAGCAACTACAACTCTCAAATGACAAAATCAATCCTCTCCCAACACCACCATATTCACATTTGGACGTATCGAGTATTTGTGCCAAATTTGGTCCAGTGAATGGAAATACATCCTGTATATCAGATATTACCATTCATAACAGAAGCAAAATTACAGTTAGGAAGTAGCAATACAATAATGTTATGGCTGGGGTTCACCACAACATGAGGAACTTGTATTAAGGAGTCATGGCATTAGGAAGGTTGAGAACCACTGCTTTAAGAGGAAGCCACTACCATCGACCTCTCTCCTTATCAGCTCTTAATGTCAGCCTCCAGGAGATCACTTCTAATAAGTGCCTGAGATGAGTACATTGCAGCGGAGGGCATCATGCGCTTGAAGAAATAACCAGCCCCTTAATTGAGCTTTGCACTTCCTCTCACTTTTGTAATTGCCAATTTCTTCCAGAGTGGCTTTAACTCCCAAAGGTTTCAAAGGTGGGTGGGGGAGGCAATGGTTCAGAAGGCAACCAGGAAGGTCTTTAGAGGGATCATAGAATCATAGAATCATAGAATAGTAGAGTTGGAAGAGACCTCATGGGCCATCCAGTCCAACCCCCTGCCAAGAAGCAGGAAATCGCATTCAAAGCACCCCCGACAGATGGCCATCCAGCCTCTGCTTAAAAGCCTCCAAGGAAGGAGCCTCCACCACAGTCCGGGGGAGAGAGTTCCACTGTCGAACAGCTCTCACAGTGAGGAAGTTCTTCCTGATGTTCAGGTGGAATCTCCTTTCCTGTAGTTTGAAGCCATTGTTCCGTGTCCTAGTCTGCAGGGCAGCAGAAAACAAGCTTGCTCCCTCTTCCCTATGACTTCCCTTCACGTATTTGTACATGGCCCTCATCATGTCTCTATTGATGCAGGCCAGAATCCCGTTGGCTTTTTTAGCTGCTGCATCACATTGTTGGCTCATGTTTAACTTGTTGTCCACTAGGACAACATGTTAAATAGGGGCATCAATAGGGGAATAGCGTCTAGATCCAGGGAAGTTATGCTCCCCCTCTATTCTGCCTTGGTCAGACCACACCTGGAATACTGTGTCCCATTCTGGGCACCACAGTTGAAGGGAGATGTTGACAAGCTGGAAAGCGTCCAGAGGAGGGCGACTAAAATGATGAAGGGTCTGGAGAACAAGCCCTATGAGGAGCGGCTTAAAGAGCTGGGCATGTTTAGCCTGCAGAAGAGAAGGCTGAGAGGAGACATGATAGCCATGTACAAATACGTGAAGGGAAGTCATAGGGAGGAGGGAGCAAGCTTGTTTTCTGCTGCCCTGCAGACTAGGACACGGAACAATGGCTTCAAACTACAGGAAAGGAGATTCCACCTGAACATCAGGAAGAACTTCCTCACTGTGAGAGCTGTTCGACAGTGGAACTCTCTCCCCCGGGCCGTGGTGGAGGCTCCTTCTTTGGAGGCTTTTAAGCAGAGGCTGGATGGCCATCTGTCGGGGGTGCTTTGAATGCGATTTCCTGCTTCTTAGCAGGGGGTTGGACTGGATGGCCCATGTGGTCTCTTCCAACTGTACTATTATATGATTCTATACTAGGACTCCAAGGTCTTTTTCGCACACACTGCTGTCAAGCCAGGCGTCCCCCATTCTGTATCTTTGATTTCCATTTTTTCTGCCGAAATGAAGTATCTTGCATTTGTCCCTGTTGAACTTCATTTTGTTAGTTTCGGCCCATCTCTCTAGTCTGAGGTGGAAGACTAGAGGTGGATGTGGAAACAGTATCGGTTGAAGCCAGAGCTTTGTTTTGGACTACAACTCCCGGAATCCCAGTGGATGGATGGATATGAGCGGACTATGATTTTCAGCCGGAGCTTGGGAAGTTTCCTGTTTTGGACTGCAATTGTCGTCCCAAACAGCTATGAAAGATGGGGATTTCTGGGAGTCGTTGTCCAAAACTTTCCCAAGCATTGATGGCATCGCTTCTGTTTTGGTTGCCTATATTACCATTACCTTGGTCACACCACACCTGGAATCACACTGTGTCCAATTGAAGGGAGATGTTGACAAGCTGGAAAGCATCCAGAGGAGGTCTACGCATTTATTGTCATCGTTCCCTGTTTTCCACTTCTTTTTAACAATCCCTGAATGAGACAATGCAAATAGTTTTTCACTGAGATAATGCCAGGAATAGAATACTTTTTATACATCCTGAGACTCATTCTCTTTTATGTCTCAACGGGAAAGTAACACCTTATCATATGCAAACTCTGGTCTAGATTAAGTATACTTTCTTCTTCTTGTTGTTGCTGCAATTATTGTGTTTCTTCATGTCGTTCCCAACCCAAACATGAACTTACTGCAGGGTTTTCTAGACAAGATTTGTTCAAACGGGTTTGCCTTGGCCTGCCTCTAAGGTTGAGAGAGTGTGACTTGCCCAAAGTCACTCAATGGGCTTCCTGGTTGAGCAGGGATTCGAACCAGAGTCATAATCCAAAGCTAAATCCAAAGCCTCCTATTATGATTATTAGCACAGTAGAGTCTCACTTATCCAAGCTAAACGGGCCGGCAGAACCTTGGATAAGCGAATATCTTGGATAATAAGGAGGGATTAAGGAAAAGCCTATTAAACATCAAATTAGGTTATGATTTTACAAATAAAGCACCAAAACATCATGTTATACAACAAATTTGACAGAAAAAGTAGTTCAATACGCAGTAATGTTATGCTGTAATTACTGTATTTACGAATTTAGCACCAAAATATCACGATATATTGAAAGCATTGACTACAAAAATGCCTTGGATAATCCAGAACCTTGGATAAGCGAGTCTTGGATAAGTGAGACTCTACTGTATTAGTGTTATGACAATCTTTTTATTCAGGCAGGCTTTTAAAGAGGAACGTTTTTAAGATCAAGTCAGGGGGTGCTCTGGCTTTGCTTTGAATGTGTTTTTAATCTGTTTTATGGATTTAACTGTTAATTGCTTCATGCCAATGATGCTTCATTCTGTCCTAGTGTTTGTATAATTGTGTATTTTAAATTGTATTGAAATGCTTTTAAGGTAAGCCACTTTGAGTGCAAGATATTCCACTTCGGCAGAAAAAATGGAATGCAAAGATACAGAAGGCTCGACGGTAGTACGTGTGAAAAGGATCTTGGAGTCCTCGTGGACAACCAGTTAAACATGAGCCTACAATGTGATGCGGCAGCTAAAAAAGCCAATGGGATTCTGGCCTGCATCAATAGGGGAATAGCATCTAGATCCAGGGAAGTCCTGCTCCCCCTCTATTCTGCCTTGGTCAGACCACACCTGGAATACTGTGTCCAATTTTGGGCACCACAGTTGAAGGGAGAAGTTGACAAGCTGGAAAGCGTCCAGAGGAGGGCAATTCAAAGGATCAAGGGTCTGGAGAACAAACCCTATGAGGAGCGGCTTAAAGAGCTGAGTATGTTTAGCCTGCAGAAGGGAAGGCTGAGAGGAGACATGATAGCCATGTACAAATATGTGAGGGGAAGTCATAGGGAGGAGGGAGCAAGCTTGTTTTCTGCAAGGGAACAATGGCTTCAAACTACAGGAAAGGAAATTCCACCTGAACATCAGGAAGAACTTCCTCACTGTGAGGGCTGTTTGGCAGTAGAACATAGTTTTTGGCAACCACAAAAACAGAGTTTCTGGAATAAAACAACTACTTTCAAAGTAAGGACCGCACAATTAAACAGGAAATAACACTTTCAAACTCGGAATAGAAAAAAAAATCCAAATTTTGTTACATAGTGTTATCAGACGTGTTGATTCTGTATCTTGGGTTGCTGTGTTTTGGATTCTGACTTCAATCTCAGACCTTGATGTCTTCGGACTTCTGGCTTTGTTGACTCTGGTCTAGAATTCTGGTTGCTGTTAGTTGCTGCAAAGACTCTGGAACTGTTTTAGTGTGGCTACGGTAATTTGAACTTCATTCCCAAAGGCTGGTGTGTTCTAGAGCTATAACTCTAGCTTTGGGCAGTCTATATGCTAACATCGGAACTTTGTTTGAACCTGATGTTGTTTGTTTTAGCAGGACTTGACCTAACACAACAGATCTGGTCTGACTTCAGGTCATCAGTCTGAGCCCTGATGACATCTTCAAGCTTAGACAGTGGGTTGGATAACAAAGTAAATGTCTCCAGGAGACCTAGGCTTTTGGGGCAGATTGTATGGGAGAAAGATATCCTATAGGTCATCAGGACCCAAACCATGTATACGTTTAAAGGTCATCAATCACCATCACTTGTCCTTTGGCCAGGACTCATTGGACTCCAAGGAGAGACCTTTATAAATGTTTGCCATGCTCATTCCTGTAACCAATCTGAATACCATACCTGACCTGGCCTGTCAGCGTATAGGTCACAATGCATCATCCGCTGAAAGAGTGTGATGCGAGAATTGGATAGAGGACAGGCTTGGGAGATAAAGAAACCAGTCCATTCCTCCCTAGGCACCAGTTTGTCCAGTTAAGCAGTGGTTTTTGGAACACTGATTTCCAAGGGACACCAGCTCCAACATTTCCAAAACTCCAGGAGGCTGAAGACGATCCATTCCAACTACTTCTTAGTGTTTTCTCCAAAGAAGTACCAGGTATCCCTGCAATGTCTTCCTAATAATAATAATAATAATAATAATAATAATAATAATAATAATAATAATAATAATAATACACGTTATTTATATTCCTCCCTTCTCCCCATGGGACTCAGAGAGGATTACAGCATTGTATTAGGGATTCCTCTTCTTCAGAAGAGGAAGAGGAGCAGGAAATGGTTTATGAGTCAGATGGGCAGTCGGATTCTGAGGAGGAGATTTTGCAAGTACCCACATTTCAGGAAAGGTGAAAGGAAACAGAGCACAGATGTCATTCAGCTACGATAGCTGCCAGAAATGCAGCTGAGTAATTGGGAACTGCCCTAGCAGCTGTGGGGGAATTCAAGGCTATAAATCAGAAGCAGGTGCAGCCAGCTCTTGCTGGTAACAAACTGACTCTAATGCCTAAGCCTTCGCTCCCCTTGTGCCTGCTTCAAGTCTGCATCTGGGAAACTGCTCCTAAGGATTTATTGTTGTTTCTTTGTCTGAAGTAAGACTGCTACTTGATTTGGGAATTTATCAAACTTAAGAACTGTGTTTGCCCTAAGACTTCCTTGCTTTCTTTTGCATTATACCACTGAGTGTGCTGTACTTTATGTTTTGCTGAAGTAAAGCAGTTTTCATTTACTTACCACTTTGTTTTAAGGCTGTTCTTGAAATAAAAAAATAGAACATTAACATACATCAACATTCATAGGCAAACATTAAATGCCTTTACAGTCGTACACAATAAAGACACACAAACGTAAACAAAGGCAAAGGCTTCTCATTTCATTTCCGGTTTCTGCATGTGGTGCTTATCTCTGGCTTTGGGAGGTGCTTTTCTCCATTTTCAAGCCAAAGAGCCTGCGTTGTCAGCTCCTGGTTGTATGGCCGGCAAGATTGCTGGGAGCTTCTCTTTGCCTTTTCCTGCCAAAGCAGTACCTATTTATCTACTCACATTTACATGTTTTCGAACTGCTAGGTTGGCAGGAGCTGGAGCTGGCAGATGGGAACTCACCCTGTCTCATGGATTTGAATTGCCAACTTTTAGGTCACAAGAGTTTAACTCATTGCGCCACCGCAGTCCATATTAGAAGGTGGATAGGACCAAAGTTCACAAAAATTGATTTTTATTACATTTTCATGCATTAGAAATACAAAGAAGAAAGAAAGACACTGAAATAACAAACCAAGCTAAATAATCTGATATAAAAATAACCTTATAATAGTCCCACCTCATCCCTCCCAAGTAAGACTAACAACTAAACCCCATCATCCTATACACACACACACACACATACACACAAATGAAGATACAATATAAAAATAAACATTAAAAACACAACTGACTTCTCCCCTCCGCCAACAAAGGCAGCTTTCAAACCATCGCACCTCCTTCATGTTCTTCTTAATTGCATTGCTTCGGCTAAATATAACTCAATATATTTTAAATTAAGACATTACCATGAGTAATTTTCATATCAAAAATGCATCCATTAATATTCGGTTTTTTGTATATATTCATCTTTGGCTCATCACCTCCATATTCCCCCATAATGTTATTCCTTTTTAATTTAAATTAATCTTTCCTTATGATGGTCTATTGCTGTATTTCAATCCTTAGTTTCTATATAGTACCTTACTGCCTTTTCCCCATTGTTCCTAATATTCCTATTTCGCTTATCCACCCCTTACCCTTAAAAGGGGTCTTTATTGTTGAGTCACAAAAGACTGCAAATCCTGCCCTTAAAATAGATTCAGCACCATGGATAGCTCATTTACAATGCAAAGTCAAGAAGTACCTGATGCACCACTTATTATTAGTACTACCTTGTGTACCCGCCGTTGCCCGGGTCATTTGAAAAAGCCGTTTTTTAATTGTAGAAAATGCATAAGGTTGTGGGTGAACTACAACTCACATCATGCCAGGTCAACCCAAAAAACTCCATCAGTATGCAAAGTTTGTTATGTTGGGCAAGGTTGCTCTAGATCAGGGGTCCTCAAACTTTTTAAGTGGAGGGCCAATTCACAGTCCCTCAGACTGTTGGGGGGCCGGACTAGGACGAAATAGTCCAAAATGAGATTGTTGTTGTTGTGTGCCTTCAAGTCGTTTCAGACTTAGGTCAACCCTAAGTCTAAAGTTTAGGATAGAGGCCAGGTCAATGACCTTGGAGGGCCTTAGTTTGGGGACCCCTGATCTAGACGATCTCATAAGACCATAGGTAAGGAAAGGGGCCCCCAAAGGCCATCTAGATTATCTCAACAGGCCATCAAAAGACCACAGATAAGGAAAGGGACCCTCAAAGACCATTTGGATGGTTTCATAAGACCATAGGTAAGGAAAGGCAAAGGTAAACCCCAAAGGCCATCTAGACAATCTCATAAGACCATAGGTAAGGAAAGGGGCCCCCAAAGGCCATCTAGATGATCTCATAGGACCATTGGTAAGCAAAGAGACCTCCAAAGACCATCTAGACGGTCTCATAAGACCACAGGTAAGGAAAGGGGCCCTCAAAAGCCATCTAGATGGTCTCATAAGGCTGTAGCTAAGCAAAGAGACCTTCAAAGACCATCTAGACTATCTCATAAGGCCATAAGTAAGCAAAACGACCTCCAAAGACCAGGTAGACTTAGGTCAAGCCTAAGTCTAAAGTTTAGGACAAGGGCCAGGTCAATGACCTTGGAGGGCCACATCCGGCCCACGGGCCTTAGTTTGGTGACCCCTGCTCTAGATGCATCATAGGTGGGATTCAGCATGTTCTATGGCTGTAGGCTAAACTACAACTCCCACTTTGGTGTTCTATGTGTCAAGTTTGGACCAGGTCCATCATCAGTGGAGGTCACAGTTTCTCTGGTTGTGGGTGAGCTACAACTCCCAACAATCTAATGGCTTTAACCAAGACTCCTGGGCAGAACAACTATCAAGGTTTCTTTGCACCTGCAGATTATAAATTACCTCATCCGAACAGAATAGGGATGCCAAAAAAAGGACAGTAATCCAAAGAATCCTAGATATTGAAGCCCCAAAAGACATAGCCACCCTGTCAAATACAGGATCTCTGAAGTGGCTAGGACGCTTTAAACGTAATTTCCAGAGGGCTCTGTACCTAAAAGCAGATATGCCAAGACACCTAAGAATCACTTTCACGAGGGCAAGATTCGAACAAATGGAGTCCACGGAGAGACACGGCAGATTCAATCATATCCCATATGAAGAAAAATTATGTATTTGTGGCAGCCCTGAAGTCGAAAATTTGAACCACATTTTGCATAACTGTAACCTATATGAAAAAGAAAGGAAACAATACTTATGGCCTTTTATTGACAATAAAACAAGCTGGGTTATTGAGGCCAAAACTTCATTTTTGTTGGCCGGTTATAACCCCACTCTGACAACAAAAGTGGCCCTGTATTTGTTTAAAGCTGCTAAAAGGAGATCAGAGTACATAGATCAGATTGGGGTGCAGTGTATGGGAGATGAGGATAGTTGATGCATAGATCTTTAGCTAAACTACATTGGCACCAAGCAGGCAGACACCTGTATATCTGTATTTTATTTTAAGTGAACTAGATGTATGTTGTATATTGTTTTTGTATTTTCTGTCCTTGATAAAGCTAACTGGCTAATCAATAAACTGTTGTTGGGTGAGCTACAACTCCCAGAAAGGAAGGTCAGTTTCCCACAAACCCCACCAGTAATCAAATTTTGGCATATCAGGTATGCATTGTATCAAAATATGATAAACAATAATGGTCCAATATGCAAGTTGAAAACAGTATGTATATTAGAGCACCATATACATATCACGTTATCCAAAATATAACGATGTCCTCTGAAATCATATAGGATTAATACCGAAATATTATTTATCTAAGTATGTCAAAGCAAACAAGTAATTATACAAGTCTCTGTAGTTCTGGGAGAATTTCCTATAAATTTCAACTGAGTTAATCACGGATTGAAATCAAACAGTGTCCGTATTTTTATACTCCTGGAGGGCTTTCCATTGAATTAAACATAAATTGGTATTAAACAGTCTCAGTCAAAATTCAATTCTGGTAAAAGTCTTATAATCATAACAAAGGTGAATTCCAGAATCATGGAAAAAGGATCCGTCGTAAATCCCGGTGAGTGGCCGATAGAAGGCTGGAACTGGTTAAGTCTTGGAAAACAGAGGTTATATGGTCGTTTATAACTGGTTTCCCGGGTATATCTCCAGTTTCAATTGTTCTTCAGATAAGTGACGATATATTTCTAAATCTTTTTTGTTATGGTGATATACGTAGGCTCTGCTTCAGGTATTCTTTATGAAAATAAAAATAAAAGGAAAACTACCTGATATTGTAATCTGCCCAGAGGCTAAATGATATAGACCATATATAAACAGACATGTCAAAAAAAAAAACCCCAAAAATTCAGTATTTTAAATTTATAAACAAACATACACCCCAGATACCATGTATCAATGATTTAATATTTACTCATTTGTCCACAGTAAGTCTCTATTCACTGTTGTTACTTCAACTTACGCACTACAATCCTTTTGCATCCATCCTGTACTGATTACACTATGTAACACAATTTTGGTTCCTGGGTTATAAATGTCTTTTCCTAGTTGGTTCTATCATAAAAACATGGAAAAAGTTTATTAAACTGCAAAATCTGTGTTTTTGTGGGACATCCTGCAACACATTTTCTTATAGTTTTTCAATGAGTATCTCATCGAGTCTCAACCAATTCAACCTAGTTTGTGGCAGCCACAAAAACAAAATTTCTGCAGTATAACAACTACAGTAGAGGCTCACTTATCTAACACTCGCATATCCAACATTCTGGATTATCCAACATATTTTTGGAGTCAATGTTTTCAATATATTGTGATATTTTGGTGTTAAATTCATAAATACAGTAATTACTACACAGCATTACTGCGTATTGAACTACTTTTTCTGCCAAATTTGTTGTCTAACATGATGTTTTGGTGCTTCATTTGTAAAATCATAACCTAATTTGATGTTTAATAGGCTTTTCCTTAATGCCTCCTTATTATCCAACATATTCGCTTATCCAACATTCTGCCAGCCCGTTTATGTCGGATAAGTGAGACTCTAGTGTACTTTCAAAGTAAGTACTGCGCAATTAAACAGGAAAGAACACTTTCAAACCAGGAACAGAAAATGTTTCAAATTTTGTTACATAGTCTAACAGAAAGAATTCTAGAGCATCCTAAATGTGCCACCCTGGTCAAACTTCAGCTGGTCAGCTTGGCTCACGACATTACAAAAAGTGACCTATCCAAGCTTGTAGGATCTCATTTAACCTCTCCGTGGCCTCAATGTCCTTTTTTGCCCAGGATGCCAAAACACTCAAAGGGGCCAAGCCACTCGAAACAACTCCCTGGAGCGGATAGAGAAAAGCGTAAAGGGAAAAAGGAGCCTCGCCAAGGTGAGTCCACAGGTGCATCTACTTTAAGTACTTTAAGTCAGGATAAATAAATATGCCACAATATTGAAATGTGCAGCTGTCTCCGAGTGTGGCGGAGTCTCCTTCTTTGGGGCCCATCCAGCTCCAACTGAGCTCCTGGTTATATGAAGCTACTATACAAGGTGCAATGAAATCTCTGCTAACTGTGACCAGGACTCTGCAGTGTTTTGAATCCTTTTCACAGGTAAGCCCACCTAGGCTTTGGATCCTACAAAAGAGGGATTGAAGCATAGTACTGTTTCTCCTCTTTGACTTCAATTCTTCAGGCTAAACCAGGCATGGGCAAACATGGGCCCTCCAGGTGTTTTGGACTTCAACTCCCACAATTCCTAACAGCCGATAGGCTGTTAGGAATTGTGGGAGTTGGAGTCCAAAACACCTGGAGGGCCCAAGTTGGCCCATGCCTGGGCTAAACCAACCCAGTTCCTAAGCTGCTCCTCAGAGGGATTCAGGGCTTCAATGCCCTTCCATAGAGATGGAAAAGACCACAAGGGCCATCTAGTCCAACCCCCTGCCAAACAGAAAGGCACAGTCAAAGCATTCCCAACAGATGGTCAGCCAGATTCTGTTTAAAGACCTCCAGGAGACTCCACCAGACTCCCAGCCAGAAGCACATTCCGCTGTTGAACAGCTTTTCCCTTCAAGATGTCCTTCCTAATGTAGCTGAAATCTCTTTCTCTCCGATTTGAATCTATTGCCCTGTTGTTTCTTGGTATCTAGATGTCACAGGGGTAGAAGGGAGAGTAAAACACACACAACACCTCTGCTAGGTAGGCACCCAAGTCAATCATCTCACATCCTCCCCCAGCTGCACAATGGGATGGAGTGTCTCAAAGGAAAACAGTTAGTTCCGATTCAAAACACTGCAGAGTCCTGATCGCAGTTAGCAGAGATTTCATTGCACCTTGTATAGTAGCTCACCGCTTAAATAAGCACACTTGAACTCTGGCTTTCATCCAAATTCCTTTGGAGGTTTATTCTTCAGTCATTGCTACAAACAACTACGGTATGTACAGGCCTGCTATGAGTATGCAGAGATACTCACAACCATAGCAAGACACTCACATGAGGGTGGTAATGGATTACAGATGCAGAGAGATCATGGCAAGCTATTTGAGATAGTAGTAACTAAACACAGATGTCTATTCTAAACAATATCTGAAAAATATGCAACCACGATAAAGGTTCAAAACATGAAAAACAATATGTATATTAGAGCATCATATACATAATAATGTTAACAATAATAATACAAATGATAATCAAATACAGTCAGCTGTAATGACACACAGTAGTAAATTACAGAGTATAAATATTTAAATGCTACAAAGAGCAGTTTTCAGTGTAGAACAATATCTACAAGACTCCAACTAAATTTTGTTAACAACACAGTATGATATGTGATAATATGTTGTGAAACTAAATAAATCAGTAGACAATACGATTGACTCGGACCTGGCATGGAGTCAAATAAAATCAAAGTCTCTGTAGTACTGGAGCAATTCTTTAGGACTCCTCAGGTTGTAATTGCAGTCAATTAGCAGTAGCATCAGTTTGTTGAAAATAAATTCAGTTTGTCAGAGATAAGCTTCCAAGTTGGGGGAACAAATGTTGCTTAGATGCCAATTTTAAGTAGCTGGCTGTAAGGCAATAAGAGCCGCTTACAGCTCCCCAGCCAGGAAAACCGATCAAATACAGATGTCGTTTTAGAGTGGCTGGCTTTGAGCTGAAGTAAGCCATTTACTACTGGTTCCCGGGTCTACTCCAGTTTGGTTAACCCTTCCTCTGGTAAGCGGCAATGTTTTTGAATATCTGTATTGTTGGCTCTGCTTCAGTTTTTATGTTTGCAGTGTCTATGTGCTGGTTGTGGATTCTGTAATGCAAGCTATCTGAGATGTCTGAGAGCAAGCACATGGCAAAGAGGAAGTTCACATCATCATCATCATCATCAAACTTCATTTATATCCCGTCCCATCTCCCCATAGTGTTAGGGATTCCTCTTCTTCAGAAGAGGAGCAGGAAAGTGTCCATGAATCTGAGTGTGAGTTGGAATCTGAGGAGGAGATTTTGCAAGTACCCACATTTCAGGAGAGGCGAAAGGAAACAGAGCAGAGACGTTGTTCAGCTAGAATAGATGCCAGAAATGCAGCTGAGTAATTGGGAACTGTCCTAGCAGCTGTGAGGGAACTCAGGGATATAAAGCAGAAGCAGGTGCAGCCAACTCTTGCTGGTAACAAACTGACTCTAATGCCTAAGCCTTCACTCCCCTTGTGCCTGCTTCAAGTCTGCATCTGGGAAAGTGCTCATAAGAATTTATTGCTGTTTGTTTGTCTGAAGTAAGGCTGCTACTTGATTTGGGAGACTTAAGAACTGCATTTGCCCTAAGACTTCCTTGCTTTCTTTTGCATTATTCCACTGAGTGTGCTGTTCTTTATGTTTTGCTGAAGTAAAGCAGTTTTCATTTACTTACCACAGTGTTCTAAGGCTGTTCTTGAAAGACAAAACAGGACACATAGGGAGTCAGGGCGGCTTACAACATGAAATCACAAACAATAAATTAAGCAAAACAAATAAACAATATAAACATTCAATCATAAAAATACATCATAATTAAAAGACACTCCAATGTGTTGTCGAAGGCTTTCATGGCCGGGATCACAGGGTTGTTGTATGTTTTCCGGGCTGTATGGCCATGTTCCAGAAGTATTCTCTCCTGACGTTTCGCCCACATCTATGGCAGGCATCCTCAGGGGTTGTGAGGTATGGAGAAACTAAGCAAGGAAGGTTAATATATATCTGTGGAAAGTTCAGGGTGTGAGAAGAATTCTTTGTCAGTTGGAAAGCCAGTGTGAATGTTGCAGTTAATCACCTTAATTAGCATTGAAAAGCCACTCCAATTTCTCCCTCTCTCTACCATCACATTATCACATATGCTGTTAACACATGTTCATTAGAATTGTATTATTTCATAAACTGGAGATACGTGCAATGCATTCCTATCTAATACATGACATAGAGCAGCAGGAACCAAGCTTGCTCCATCCTCCATGTGACTCCCTTTCAAATATTTCAACATAGCTCTCATGTCCTCTTCTCCAAGCTAAACATCTCCAGGAAACAGAATCATAAGATCATAGCATTGGAAGAGCCTCGCAGACACATCCAGTCCAATCCCAGGGATCAATGCTATGGAATTCTGAAAGTTCCAGTTTCACTATTTTTTAGCCTTCTCTTCTACAGGGTATTGCTTCCTCAGCAAACTACAACTCCCAGGATTCCATAGCATTGCAGGCATGGCAGCTAAAGTTGTTAGGGTTTAGAGTGTAGCGGAACCAGCAGTATCCAGTTAACACCATGTGCAAAGAAAACCACACCAGGCAGAGGAATTGAAAGAACACAGGAACTTTACTTGTTGAGTTGAAATATAAGTAAACAGTTCAGCAATCGTACAATGTCCTTGTAGTTGCATAAGATCAATGACTAATAAATCAGCAATCAATATATCCAGCATAGCATATTCAAACTGCTACTTGACCGTAGCCAGAGAGCCTGCCTTTTTCTGTGCTCTCTCTGGAAGCCCAGATTCCCAACTGAAAAAACCCAGACATCTGCCAGCAAACCGATACATTGTTTGAGGCGTGGCCTGCCTCTGCAAAAAGCTGAGCTCCCTTTTTTGCAGAGATCTTTTGTAGGCAACTTTGCAAGGATTTCTTTACACACACACACACACATATAGCAATTTGGCGCAATAAAAGTGTCACCACACTGCATTAATTCTACAGTGTGGATGCATTCTGAACAGAACAAAACTTTCGAGAGTCTTCTATTGATCTTCCAACTTCATAGTCTTCTTCTGGGAGGGGATTGATTGTGACAGTGTGGAATAGAAGTGTCCTCTCTCTTCTCCTTGAATCGAGGAAATCCGTTGCCTGCCTTCTTTGTTGAAGGCTCGGGGCTCTTTCCTTTGCAGGCGTCCAATTTTGGAAGATCTTCACCAAGGGTCAGCCTGTTCGCCCTGCATTAAAAGTCCCAGACCAAACCACTCTGCAGAAGTACCTGGAGAAAGGCGAATACCCCGTCTTCCAGGCCGTGCCAATGTTCGAGAGCAACTTCTTCCAGGTAAAGGGCGTTGGAGGGAAATGTGCCATGTGGTGGATGGTGCAGTGGACCACACAGGAGGGCATAAAGTTTATTATTATTGACACAAAAACATAGTCTGACACAGCAAACGAGATAGGTATGCTGGATTTCATATCACAAATCACAATTTGAACACTTCCCAAGTGTTTAGGACTGTGTGATGTATTTTCGGATGATGCGTGCAGATCCCAGTAAGGTGGCCTTTTGCAGTTGGCAGATCATAATTTTGTCAACGTGTATTGTTTCCGATCACCACCGGGACTACCTGCAATGGTTTATGCCAGAGCCTTTGCAGTTTGATCTTGAGGTCCTGATAATGGCTGAGTTTTTCCTGTTGTTTTTCGTCAATCCGACTGTCACTTGGGATGGCGACATCAATCATCCGAACCTTTTTCTTTTCCACAACTGTGAAGTCTGATATATTGTTTTCCAGAACTTTGTCAGTCTGGATTCGAAAGTCCCACAGTATTTTTGCGTATTCATTTTCCACTACTAATTGCTGTATGTTTTTAACTTGTATGCTTTCTGTTGTATTGGAAGCCACCCTGAGTTCCTTGAGGAGATAGGGCAGTATATAAATAAAGTTTTATTGTTATTATTATTATTATTATTATTATTATTATTATTATTATTATTAATTCAAAGGGGATTGGCCTTTGTCTTCCTCTGAGGCTGAGTGTGTGACTTTCCTAAAGGCAACCAGTGGGCTCAAAGCTACAGTCCAAGGTTCAAACCATTATGCCACGCTGTCTGAATTCCTTCCCTCTCTTTTTCCTACTTCCATTTCTTTCTTTCTTCCTTCCTCTCTTTCATTCTTTCTTTTATTCATTCATTCTTTCATTCATTCATTCTTTCATTCATTCTTTCATTCTTTTTTTCTTTCTTTCTTTCATTCATTCTTTCATTCATTCTTTCATTTTTTCTTTCATTCTTTCTTTCATTCTTTCATTCTTTCTTTCATTTTTTCTTTCATTCATTCTTGCTTTCATTCTTTCTTTCTTTCATTCATTTTCATTCTTTCATTCTTTCATTCATTCATTCATTCGTTCTTCTTTCCTTCCTTTTTTCTTTCTTTCTTTCATTCTTTCTTTCATTCTTTCATTTTTTATTTCATTCTTTCATTCTTTCATTCATTCATTCTTTCTTTCATTCTTTCTTCCTTTCTTCCTTCCTTCCTTCCTTCCTTTCTTCCTTCCTTCTTTTCTTCTTTCTTTCTTTCTTTCTTTCTTTCTTTCTTTCTTTCTTTTATTCATTCTTTCTTTCATTCATTCATTCTTTCTTTCTTTCATTCATTCATTCATTCTTTCATTCTTTCTTCCTTCCTTCCTTCCTTCCTTCCTTCCTTCCTTCCTTCCTTCCTTCTTTTCTTCTTTCTTTCTTTCTTTCTTTCTTTCTTTCTTTCTTTCTTTTATTCATTCTTTCTTTCATTCATTCATTCATTCATTCTTTCTTTCTTTCTTTCATTCATTCATTCTTTCATTTTTTCTTTCATTCTTTCTTTCTTTCTTTCTTTCATTCATTCATTCATTCTTTCATTCTTTCTTCCTTCCTTCCTTCCTTTCTTTCTTTCATCCCTTCCTTCCTTCCTTCCTTTCTTCCTTCCTTCCTTCTTTCATTCTTTCATTCTTTCATTCATTCATTCATTCTTTCATTCATTCATTCTTTCATTCATTCATTCTTTCTTTCTTTCATTCATTCTTTCATTCTTCCTTCCTTCCTTCCTTCCTTTCTCTTCTTTCTTTTCTTCTTTCTTTTCTTCTTTCTTTCTTTTCTTCTTTCTTTCTTTCATTCTTTCTTTCTTTCATTCTTTCTTTCATTCTTTCTTTCTTTCTTTCATTCATTCATTCATTCATTCATTCTTTCATTCTTCCTTCCTTCCTTCCTTTCTTTCTTTCATCCTTCCTTCCTTCCTTCCTTTCTTCCTTCCTTCTTTCATTCTTTCATTCTTTCATTCATTCATTCATTCATTTTTTCTTTCTTTCATTCATTCTTTCATTCTTCCTTCCTTCCTTCCTTCCTTCCTTCCTTTCTCTTCTTTCTTTTCTTCTTTTTTTTCTTCTTTCTTTTCTTCTTTCTTTCTTTCTTTCTTTCTTTCTTTCTTCCTTTCTTTCTTTCTTCCTTTCTTCCTTCCTTCCTTCCTTCCTTCCTTCCTTCCTTCCTTCCTTCCTTCCTTCCTTCCTTCCTTCCTTCCCTCCTTCCCTCCTTCCCTCCTCCTTCCTTCCATTTCGGAGGACTGTTTACGGCCCACAAGGCATAGTTGGAGGCCCCTGCCTTAGGCTATTCTTCCATGGATCATCCTGGGTGTCCTCTGCTCTCTGCCAGGTCACCAGTGGGGGCAAGCACGTGTTCTTCCACAACCACAGCAACAAGGCCATCGTAGGCATCGCTACCACCAATGTCAAGCTCCCATTGCCCAACGTGCTCTTCATTGCCCGCCCAGTCGATGGCCAGTTCTCTCTGGGGCCAGTCCCGGGGGAACCAATACTGACCAGGTATGTACAGAGACATTGGATCGATTTCAAAAGACAAAGGCTTCCGTATCAATATTGTAGAGCAGGCATGGGCCAACTTAGGCCCTCCAGGTGTTTTGGACTCCAACTCCCACCATTCCTAACAGCCGGTAGGCTGTTAGGAATGGTGGGAGTTGAAGTCCAAAACACCTGGAGGGCCCAAGTTGGCCCATGCCGGGTGTAGGGGTTTCTTGGGTTTTTTCCATTTTTCCTTTTTTTTAACACTCCCATGCTACTTTCCTACTTTCCTTTACTATTTATGTTCTCCCACTTTTATTGTAAAAGGAAAATACTTGCGGGTATGTGTATATATAGATTTTTTTTAAAAAATTTTCTTCTTCTCTAATAAAAATGCATTTAAAAAAGAAAGAAATTAAATGACTTGAATTGTGCCTGCCAACAAGTCTCAGGCCTGAAAATTCCCTGTCCTCAATGTTTTCATCTATATCTATAAAAGGGTAATGAAATTTCAGCCTAGGACAAAACAGCAAAACTACACATCCCAGAAACACTAAACTTGGCAGCACAACCCCTCATCCATTCCTCTACGTTCATACAACAACAAAAAAAGAAAAATAAAGTCCTACTTAGAGAGAGAGGAATAATTGTTTTTATCCAATTGCTGCCAGTTAAAAGGCTAAGCTCTGCCCACTTGGTCTCCTAGCAACCCACTCAGCCCAGGGGGCAGGCAGAGTTAGGCCTCACTTAGGCCTCTTCCCCACTGCCTATAAAATACAGATTATCTGATTTGGACTGGATTATATGGCAGTGTAGACTCAAGGCCCTTCCACACAGCTATATAATCCATTTATAATCTTATATTATCTGCTTTGAACTGGATTATCCTGACTCCACACTGCCATATAATCCACTTTAGTGTGCAGTCGGACACAACTGGACTTAATGCCAGGAGAAAACCTTTACCCTTTACCTTAACTACCACCAATTCCTCAATACTTTATTTCCCATACCACCAGACTTCGCCACAGCAACGTGTGGCCGGGCACAGCTAGTAGACTTATAAAGGATCACAAGGGTCATCCAGTTTAAACCCCATTCTGCTAAGTAGGAATACACAACGAACATACCCCAAAAGATGCCCGTCTAGGCTTTGTCTCTGTCCAAGAGATAGAATGGATCATAGAGGACCTCCAAAGATGGATGCCCACCATGATGTGTTAGCTGTGTATTCCTAGATAGTAGAATGGGGTTAAGAGTGGTCCTGTCCACCTCTATAAGTCAATGAAGACCCTTGTTGTGACCCAGCCACAGGCTAGTCAGGTTCAAAATGAAGAAGAAGGGGATTTTGGTTTTCAACCACAGGCTAGTCAGGTTCAAAATGAAGAAGAAGGGGATTTTGGTTTTCAGATCCAAAAGCCGGCAGAGGCAGAAGTTAATTCAGAGATGCAGGCTGTCTCAGAGGCTGGAGACTTGCAGTTTCAGTTTGAGCAGAATGAACTGCTGACCCCAGGAACTATAGATAACGGACAGGCTGACATTCCCTTGGGAAATAATGAGGGAAATGAAGGAGAGAGTTCAGTCCCATTCTAGGTGCAAGATAACGTTAGCATAAGCAATGATTTATCTAGGGAGGACAGTCTATCTTGGAGGGGTTCTCAGATCCGAAGGAGTGAGAGACTGGCGCGCAAAAAAGAGGCCAGTTGTGGGAAAAGAAACGCCTTTCTGGGTTGCTTTTAAAAGTGTACTTTGCAGATTGCTTCTTTGTCAAAGCAAATCCTCACTTCCTCTATGTGGATGTTCTCATCTCCAGTGTTCTTGGATCTTTGGATTTTTGGGCCTTGTTCTTGGAATCTATGGATTATTGCCTTGCTTTATGGATTATTACTCTTGCTGTGTCTTTTGGACTAATGGGCCTTGTTCTATGGATTAAAGAACCTTTTCCTGTCTTATGATACAATTGGATTCTTATTGACTCTTTCATTGCAACTTTGAAAAACCTTTTTGATTGCCTGCTTGATTCATATACTGCTTTGCTTAATAAAAACCTCAAAAGACTTTCCTTTGTGTCTGACTGGATATCTATAGCAAGGTGAACTATTCTGAGGTGCGACAACCCTGAGGACAGGATGCCAGGCACAATTCAATACAGAAAGTTGTTTCCATCTTGAACGTTCTCCCTCAAACCGTTTCATCCATGATGTTTCCCCACTTTGAACCTTCCCTCCTTGATGCCTCCATGTTCTCTTGGTGCCCCCAGGGCCCTCCCTTTGAAATTCGTACGGTTCTCCATCCACGACCCCGAAAAGCGCGTCATCAAAATGAGGCTGATCAACCGGCGCTCGTATTACCTCCAGCTTCATGCGCCCAGAGGGGAGGAGAAGGGCCAGTTTGACCGCTGGCTCTCCCTGGTCTACCTTCTCCACCACCCACCGTCTTGCTACCTGAGCTCCAGGCCAAAGTCCTTCACCGAACGAGACAATCTGAGCATCGACTTCATCTCAAGCGACGGAGATTCTGTGAGTGTAAACAGGGCTTTGTGGGTTTGTACTGAGGTGGGGAGTAGGCAGGAGATGGGGAGAGGAAGGGTATGGGTGGGTATGTGCTTTCAATCCACCTGAGGATTTATGGTGACCCCACATATGAGGGTTGAATGAAAAGTAATGCCTCCACCTTCATTACTTCGGTTTGGTTGGGAATATTTTAATAAATCAAACGCAGAAATAATCCTTAGAATGTACTTTAACTACCACTATTCACTTTTCCACATCATCACCAGACAATTGGATACATTTCTGCCGATGATGAACAAGTTTTCTGAAGTCGTCACGAAAGAAGTTGACACTCTGTTTCCGCAACCGGCGTCTCACAGGACCCATCGCGCACAGATCTTCCGATAGACAAGCAAAGCAATAATGTGACCCACACGTTCTTGTGAAATGCCGATGATGCTTGAAAATTCTCTCTGAGTGATACAACGATCATCCTGAATCAATCTGTCAGCCTTTTGCTTGTGAAACTCGGTGGTTGCTGTCACAGGACGTCCAACTCTTTGTTTGTCATGCAAGTCAGATGTTCCCACCTCAACATCTTTAAACTTACTTGCCCAACAACGCACAGGACTCACATCAACACAATCACCATGAACAGCTTGCATTCTCTGATGAATCTCCTTTGGGTTGACACCTTCTGCGGTCAAGAATTCAATGACTGCACGTTGCTTAAGTCTCATTGACAACTGTCTGCGCAGGGTTCCATACTTCGCACTTTAACAACACAACCGTTCAATGCTAAAGCTTCCCCGTCTGCGCAGGGTTCCATACTTTGCACTTTAACAACACAACCGTTCAATGCTAAGGCTTCTCCATCTGCACAGAGTTCCATACTTCACACTTTAACAACACAACCGTTCAATGCTAAGGCTTCCTCATCTGCGCAGGGTTCCATACTTTGCACTTTAACAACACAACCGTTCAATGCTAAGGCTTCCTCGTCTGCGCAGGGTTCCATACTTTGCACTTGAACAACACAACCGTTCAATGCTAAGGCTTCCCCGTCTGCGCAGGGTTCCATACTTCACACTTTAACAACACAACCGTTCAATGCTAAGGCTTCCTCGTCTGTGCAGGGTTCCATACTTCACACTTTAACAACACAACCGTTCAATGCTAAGGCTTCCTGCCAAATGAAATTGTAGAGGAGATTCTACTGAACAAGCCAGGACCTGCGGCAGACCAGGACTGCCATCTGTTGAGGAGTTACGAAGGTGGAGGCATTACTTTTCACTCAACCCTTGTATTTAATAGGATTCATAAGTGTGTGGGGCAGATTGTATGGGAGAAGTCGATCCTTTAGGTAACCTGGACCCAAACCATGTAGGGCTTTATAGGTCAAAACCAGCACCTACCGGCTGTTAGGAATTGTGGAAGATGGAGTCCAAAACACCCGGAGAGCCGAACTTTGCCCATACCTGGTATGGATCAAAGCACTTCTTCTACTTTGGGTTCCAGGTGATTGCCATGTTTTCAAAGACAGAGAAAAACAAGGGAACTGCAGACAAAGCGCTCGAGAGAAGGTACACCATCGACGAAGGAGCAAAAGCAGAGGAATATACCGAAGAGATGCAAGAAATACTCCGAACCCTGCCGGTGACATCCAGGAGCACAACGGAGTTGTTGGGGAAAGATGACAGCTATGACACTTACGAAGCGAGCGTGGCTTCAAAGCATACAGCAAGGTAAGCCCAGTCCTCCATGTAACCAATGGGCTTCCATACTAGTGGACTCATAAAACCTTATTATTATTATTATTATTATTATTATTATTATTATGACACAGCAAACAAGATAGTGTAAAGATGTCATGATCATTGTGTTTTATTCATGATTGCTATGTTAGGGTTGACTGTTTAAGGTTATATATTTCAGCTATTCTTATACAGAAGCTGGGAGCCTCTAAGGCATGGCCAGGAAAAGGGGCGTGGCTTCACCTTGCTGGTGGAAGCCTTAGAATTCAAAAATTTAGCAGTTGGAATTCGGCAGTTGGAGTTTGTCGGTTGAGCAGAGCAGTTGGTTCTGTTCAGTGAGAAAGGAGGGTGATCGAAAAAAGAGATTGTGGGAGGAAGTTGAGCAGCTAGAGAGTTTTAGCGGAGAAGGGCTAAAATTAAAGTTGCTGAGCCTTTAGTAGGAATAACTAAAGAGCTGAGGCTATATCCCTAGGTCAAGGAGGACTAGGGTTAACCAGTTAAACTCCCCAATCCAAGTTTGATCGGGTACAGGTCAACTAAGTTCAAGAAGGACAGTATTCCTAACTGAAAGAAACAAGTAATATAAAGCTGATACCATACTAAGCTCAGTGAAACTATTGAGAAATCTTGCAACATTTACTGTACAGAAGTAACATCGTTCACCTCAAGTTATAACATTCTTGCAACCATCAAGCTTTGTGCTATAAATAAACAAGTTACTGTTTCTTCAAATGTTGCTTATTATTTGAGCAAAGCATCTTTCAAAGGTGGTGGCAGCGACAACATAGAAGAGTGGAATACATAGAGGTAGAAGGTGAATCCTTCGCATTTTGGTGGCAGCGGTGGGATCCAAAAAGATTCCATCCCTGTCATCACATCGTTTCTTCACAATTGATATGCTGGATTTCATATCACAAAATCACAAGTCGAACTCTTCCCAAGTGTCTAGGACTGTGTGATGTATTTTCAGATGATGCGTGCAGATCCCAGTAGGGTGGCCTTTTGCAGTTAGCAGATTGTGATTTTGTCAATGTCTATTGTTTCCAAATGCCGGCTGAGATCTTTCGGCACGGCACCCAGTGTGCCCATCACCACCAGGACCACCTGCACTGGTTTCTGCCAGAGTCTTTGAAGTTCAATCTTGAGGTCCTGATAGCGGCTGAGTTTTTCCTGTTGTTTTTTGTCAATGCGACTGTCACCTGGGATGGCAACATCAATGATCCAAACCTTTTTCTTTTCCACAACTGTGATGTCTGGTGTGTTGTGTTCCAGAACTTTGTCAGTCTAGATTCGGAAGTCCCACAGTATCTTTGAGTACTCATTTTCCAAGACTTTTGCAGGTTTGTGATCCCACCAGTTCTTTACTGCTGGGAGGTGCTACTTGAGGCATAAGTTCCAATGAATCATTTGGGCCACATAGTTGTGCCTCTGTTTGTAGTCTGTCTGTGCAATTTTCTTACAGCAGCTGAGGATATGATCAATGGTTTCGTCAGCTTCCTTGCACAGTCTGCATTTTGAGTCATCAGCTGATTTTTCGATCTTGGCCTTGATTGCCTTTGTTCTGATGGCTTGCTCCTGGGCTGCAAGGATCAGGCCTTCTGTCTCCTTCTTCAGGGTCCCATTTATGAGCCAGAGCCAGGTCTTCTCCTTATCAGATTTTCCTTCAATTTTGTCAAGGAACTTTCCATGCAATGTTTTGTTGTGCCAGCTGTCAGCAATAGTTTGTAGTGTGGTTTTCTTGTACTGATTCTTTGTCTGCTGTGCATTGAGGAGTTTCTGATTTTTGACTTCAATCAAAGCAGGTTCTTCACTTTGCTTTACATATTCTGCCAAGGCATGTTCTTCTTCTTTGACTGCTTGTTTTACTTGTAAGAGTCATCTGCCGCCTGATCTTCTAGGCAGATATAGCCGGTCAACATCACTGCGAGGGTGCAGTGAATGATGAATGGTCATGAGTTTTCTTGTTTTTCTGTCCAAATTGTCCAGTTCCATCTGTGTTCGGTTTATGATGCCAGCAGTATATCTTATGACAGGTATGGCCCAGGTGTTTATGGCCTTGATGGTGTTGCCTCCATTGAGCTTGCTTTTGAGAATTTTTCTGACCCTTTATGTGTAATTATTATTATTATTATTATTATTATTATTATTATTATTATTATTATGCTTTATTTTTATCCCACTTTTTCTTTCCACAAAGGATGCCTATATACCAGGCATGGGCAAACCTGGCCCCTCCAGGTGTTTTGGACTTCAACTCCCACAATTCCTAACAGCCGGTAGGCTGTTAGTAATTGTGGGAGTTGAAGTCCAAAACACCTGGAGGGCCCAAGTTTGCCCATGCCTGATCTAGAGCTTTCTAATCATTTTTTTCAGCTTTCATGGGGGCCGGGCTGTGGCGCAGGCTGGTCAGCAGCCAGCTGCAATAAACCACTCTAAGTTCGAGACCAGCCCGTGTCAGGGTGAGCACCCGACAATTAAAATTTAAAAAATAGCCCCTGCTTGTTGTTGACCTAAGCAACCCGAAAGATAGTTGCATCTATCAAGTAGGAAATTTAGGTACCACTTATATGTGCGGAGGCTAATTTACGACATCATAAAAATCACCCAGCCACCGTTGGAATGAGGAAGTTGCCATCACAGTGGATGATGAAGCAGCTGCTCTCCCTGTGGCCAGATCAAGCATACCCTTAGGAAGCTGGAAGCTGGAGAAGGTTTAAATTGCTTCTGTGTCTGTCTCTGTCTCTGTTCTATGTTATATGGCATTGAATGTTTGCCTTATATGTGTGCAATGTGACCTTCCCTGAGTCCCCTTCAGGGTGAAAAGGGCGGAATATAAATACTGTAAATAAATAAGTAAATAAATAGAGAGCATAGTGCAAGTTGCTTCTGGTGTGAGAGAATCGGCCGTCTACGGAGACGTTGCCCAGGGGATGCCCAGGTGAGTTACCATCCTGCTGGGAGGCTTCTCTCATGTCCCCGCAAGCTAGAGCTGACAGACAGGAGCTCTCCCCATCTCCTGGATTCAAACCTGCACCCTTCAGGTTAGCAACCCAACCTTCAGGTCAGCAGTCCAGCTGGCACAAGGGTTTAATAGAGTCAGAAGAGCCATTGGTCAGGAGAAAGCTCTCTGTCTAGAAACCTCCTTGGAAGGAGATTCAAGTGGACTCCCCGACAGTCTATATTTCACAATGGTTAGAAGGGGTTCCCAAAGACCATCCAGTCCAATCCCAGTCTGTCATGCAGGAAAAACACCATCCAAACCCTCCCTGCAGATGGCCATCCAGTCTCTGCTGGAAAGAAATGATTGTCCTGCACCTGTAATGCAAAGGAATGTGGTGAGATCCCTCTTTAAGGAAACGGTAGTCGAGATAACAAATTCTTGGTGATATAAATTATTTATTTATTTATTTATTTAATACATTTATATCCCACCCTTCTCACCCTGAAGGGGACTCAGAGCAGCTTACAAATTAAATTCACATACAAAATTATATTATTAGCATAGCACAATACTGGCATTAAATTACTATATTGTACTATATCAATATATTGTAATATACACAACCTCTGAGGATGCCTGCCATAGATGTGGGCGAAACGTCAGGAGAGAATACTTCTAGAACATGGCCATACAGCACGGAAAACATACCACAACCCTGTGATCCCGGCCATGAAAGCCTTTGACAACATATTGTAATATTATTAGTAATATTACATGTAATATATAATATACTAGCTGTGCCCGGCCACGCGTTGCTGCGGTGAAGTCTGGTGGTATGGGAAATAAAGTATTGAGGAATTGGTGGTAGTTAAAGTAAAGGGTAAAGATTTTCTCTTGACATTAAGTCCAGTTGTGTCCGACTGCACACTGAAGTGGATTATATGGCAGTGTGGAGTCAAGATAATCCAGTTCAAAGCAGATAAGATTATAAATGAGTTATATAGCTGTGTGGAAGGGCCTTGAGTCTACACTGCCATATAATCCAGTTCAAATCAGATAATCTGTTTCTTATAGGCAGTGTGGAAGAGACCTGAGGCTTAACTGTGCCTGTCCCCTGGGCTGCGTGGGTTGCTAGGAGACCAAGTGGGTGGAGCTTAGCCTTTTAACTGGCAGCAATTGGATAAAAACAATTATTCATCTCCCTCTAATTAGGACTTTATTTTTCTTTTCTTTTTGTTGTATGAACGTAGAGGCATGGATGAGGGGCTGTGCTGCCAAGTTTAGTGTTTCTGGGTTGTGTAGTTTTGTTGTTTTGTCCTAGGCCGAAATTTCATTACCCTTTTATATATATAGATAATTGATATTATTATATTGTATTAAATAAACCAAATGAACAAAGTTAAAGAAGATTTTTTTTAAAGAATGAGCCAGGGAGTACTGGTTTTATCTACTTTTAAGGATTTGTTTTTAAACAATTCTATGTTTAATTCTATTTTAATGTTTATACGTTGTGGTTTTTTGTGTTGGGTCTCATTTAAGAGAGGGAAGCGGAATAATGGTGATGCTGATGATAGCACCACAACTTTTCCAAGCCCTGAATATTGTCACGAGGTTGGAAATCGTGCATCCAGATATGGCTGGACTATGAGACCCAGCAACTGGCTGCTGGGAGTTGTAGTGCAACATCCGGAAGGTCGCACAAATCCAAGCCCAGTTTTACGGAGTTCTAAAAGGTTTAAGAATAACTAGATAATGCCGGTGAAATGCAGTACGCATGCTAAGTGTCCTTACTGTTGTTGTCATTTCAGCTCTGAATCTTTCTTTTCGGACTTGGTTCTTTCTTCGATGGGGAGCCTCCCCTCAGGTCTTATGGTTATGCAGGATTTTCCATTTTATCAAGGTTTGTAGAAACAAGACACCAACTGTATTCCTACCCTCTGCATTGTAGAATTAATGCAGTTTGATACCACTCTGACCCCCATGGCTCAATCCTTACGGGATCCTGGGATTTATAGTTCCGTGAGAGAAAGGCTCGAGGCCTTGCAAAACTACAACTCCCACGATAATATAGCATGGAGCCATAGCTACATTGCATGACATTTCTGAGGCCAAAAAAATGGCTGCATAATTACCCTGATTTGACATCCCTCTGCCATCCCGCTTTTCACGCTGTGTTTAAAATGTCCTTGCTTCTCTCCCTTTCCTCCTGCTTTTGTCTGCAGCTAACTCCATTTGCTGCAAGCCAATTTCCAAGCACAAAAGCAGGCAGCGCCCAAATCAACTCAGGTCTCATAGAAAAGATCATAGGCTGACCCCCATTTGGATTGTCAAGGCTGTGAGTGTTGCACCCCTAGGCTGCAAAGACACCTTCAACCACACTGCAGCCCCAGGCTATAAGCAAAGCAAGCTGTTTATTGAAGATACGAGGGTTGAATGAAAAGTATTGCCTCCACCTTCGTAACTCCTCCACAGATCTCCAGCACATTTCAAATGAGTTTCTTTTCTTCCTATTATGATCCTTCACTATTCTGCTTTGAGAAATTGCAAATGCTATAGCATTGATTGATTGGAGCCATGGCAGTTCAAGTGGTGTCAAATTGCCTTAACTCTACAGTGTAGATGCACTGTATGACTTCTTGATTCTATAACAAAGAGTGCGTTAGTATACCTTGGTGTATTATCTGTAGGGTTAGCTATCACATCTATCACATCTATTCCCTATGCTGCTCAACTGGACTGATTGACTCAGGGCAAGCAATTAAATCAACCCAAACACTGCAGAGTCTTTGATCAGTAGTTAGCAGAGTTTTACTGCACATCCTCTGATCTTGTTGCTGCTCACTGTTTTAAGAGAACACTTTAACTCTGGTTTTCAGCCAAACTCATAGTGGGGGAATTTAATCTTGATACATTGCTTATGTACAACTATTTTCCGTATGCAAAAATATTTTCCATATGCAGTTGAAAGCCATACCCAAATACCACTTCTCAACATAGTCCCCATTGAAATCTAGGCACTTCTCATAGCGATAAAAGAGTTTGGAAAGTCCTTCCCCACCAAAGTTTGCCACTTGCCTTGCGTCCTCAACCAGGTGGGCGTCCCTTCCCGCAGCTGCGCATGTGCATGCACTCAACTTTCCCCCATGCTCGTTCTGGATCGGATCGCTCTCCTAAGGTTTTGCAAGAAGCGCACCTTTCCTGTCCCAAAAAGCGGTCGCCATAACCTTCCTTGCAAGCATTTGCAAAACAGAAGAGCAATCCAGGACGAGCGTGGGGGAACGTTGAGCGCATGCACATGCGCAGCTGCGGGAAGGGACGCCCACCTGGTTGAGGATGCAAGCCAAGCGGCAAAGTTTGGTGGGGAAGGACTTTCCAAACTCTTTTATCGCTATGAGAAGTGCGTAGATTAGAATGGCGACTATGCTGAGAAGTGGTATTTGGGTGTGGCTTTCAACTGCATATGGAAAATGTTTTCTCCTATACTTTGTTCATTTTTAATTCCAAAACATAAATCTACTTTCTGGATAGCCCTCGTATATATCCATAGCTTCTCATCATCAAACAGGGATGACAGTGAATGACATAGCCCTCGTCATGCCTGTCACATGGTCATTACTCAGCATCTTTCCATCTGTCCCTCTAGATCAAGCATGGGCAAAGGTGTTTTGGACTTCAGCTCCCACAATTCCTAACAGCTGGAGGGCCAAAGTTTGCTCATGTCTGCTCTAGATCTACATCTCTGTCGGGGGGCGTTGGTGAGACTCTGCTTGCCATGCAGGGTGGGTTCCAAAATCATCATCCTGGTCTCACCGATCCCTCCTTCTCCAGGCTGCCTTCTCATGTGGAGAATCAGCACTGGTAATCAAAACACCAGCAGTCAAATGTTCAGTTGAATCCAATGGTACTTAATCTTTATTTACATTACTATATACAGTAGCACTCATTAGCAATAAGTCCTAGACACAAGGCAGTGTCTCCTCGGCCACGGAGCAAAAACATTCCCCGTCCATCTTCTGAGAACGCTCATGCCAAACACAAGAAGTAAACTCCCCTGCATTTCACAGATCATGAAGGAAGTCCCGGTCAATCAGACTTGACCCCATTGGCCCATTGGTCCTGTGTTACATCAATCAAAGCAGGCTCCTTTTAACTCCTCCACTGCTGAAATACCTTGCCGAAACTCATATAGAAAACATTCCTAACAGCCTAGATTGATTTTAACATTTCACACAATTCACAATACCCCGACAATCTCCACTTGCTTAACCCTTCAGTGGATGTGTGCGATCACAGGTCCATTAGAACTGTATTTCCCAAACAGTAATACACAATGGAGTTACTGACAATTCACAATTTCTATCTAACAGTGCATTATCTAGCTAACATTACCTGGGTCTGTTTTTTGTTCTTTCCCTTTTTTTTAGAGAGAGAAAGGGAAGAGAAAAAAAGGAGTTTCAATATCATCACTATTTATTCTGCTGTCTCCAAAACTATTGCTGAGGGGGGAAAGAGAAAGAAGAGTAAAAAGTAAAAGACTGAACGCCAAACAGGAAGAAACTTTTCTTCTGGATCGAAATGGAAGAAGCAAAAAAAGAAAAGTGAGAACCAACGGTGCCTAATATAAAGCCTTTTGAAGAGTAGAACGAATATTGATAGCCGATCTGGGAAAAGGCCTTCATAACAATTGAGAAAACCCATCAGGAAAAATAAATCAGTTTTCTGCTGGTATTTAAACATAATGCAGTGTTCAGGAGAACACATATCATTGGAAACCACTTCACTGGATGTGTTGCAATAGCAGATTCCCAGATTAGCTTAGTGTTTACACCTTATTTTATTTTATTTTTTGGTTATTTAATATTTAATGTTTATTTTACTTAAGTGATATTTGTCTTTACTGTTCTAATGTAGCACAAATCCTACCGTGTTTCCCCTAAAATAAGACCTCCCCAAAGGATAAGACCTAGCAGGGGTTTGGGGGGATTGCCAAATATAAGGCCTCCCCTGAAAGTAAGACCTACCATGTTTCCCCGAAAATAAGACATCCCCATAAAATAAGACCTAGTACAGGTTTGGGGGAATTGCCAAATATAAGACCTCCCCCGAAAATAAGACCTAGGAGGGAGCCGCCGCCGCTGCCGCTGGGGCTCCTTTCTCCTTCCTCGGCTGGTGCTGTGTGAAAGCCTCGCTCATGCTTTCCCCTCTCCCTTCCCTTGCTTCCCTCTTTGGTCAGCACTCGCTCAAGAGGGGGAAGGAAAAAGCGAGAGAAGCAGTTTTTCCTTAAGCTTCCTGTCCGGTGTTGTGTGAATGTGAAAGAGACGAGGCTGCTTGAGATTGTCCCTTCCCTCTTTGGCCGGCACTCGCTCAAGAGAGGGAAGGAAAAAGCGAGAAAAGCAGCTTCTCCTTAAGCTGTGTGCATGAGATCCTTTTCTCCTGCCTTTCTCTTTCCCTTTCGCCAGGCATGCACTCTTCCTGCCTTCTCATTTTCCCACCTCCTCACCTTCCACGTGGCTGCCTTTCCTGCCTCCTTCCTCACTGGATGTGTGCCAGATAGTGTTTGAGAACCAGGTACATTTTTCAAGAAAGGTCTATTATTATTATTTCTACTTTTTGGAAGTGGGTTTTGCACTACAGGTCCCATCAGGCCTTAGCTATGGAATGGTGGGAGTTGCAGGCCAGCAATGTCTACAGCAGAATGAATGCAAAGAATGGCTTCCTCTGGGTCAAAATGAGCCACATATGGAGTGAATGCTTTTTCTTTCTTCCTAAGCCATGACGCCTCCAAAGCATTTTATTAGAGGCATTTTATTTCATCTTGGCGAAGATGCAATGCTTGTAAGCTCCTGCTCCAAATTAGAATCATAAGAGAGCATGTGATCTGCTCAAAAGTTTTAAAACAGCCAGGTCCATTGTTTGAAATTGAATCATCCCTCTTCTGTTCATGGTTGGCCAGAGAAAGAGAGTGGATTAGTCAGGGCTTTAGAAAACAAAAAGAAGTGCATTCAGGCCTTTGCTTCAGGAAACAGACGAACAGGTTTATTTGTTTATTTACAGCATTTATATTCCTCCTATTGTACCTCAGCGGGGTTTCACCTTGCCCACAGCACCCACCAAGAAACCAAATGTGAAAGTCAAAGCAATTTATTAAGAAAGCATATATAAAAAGGGTAAGACACCATGGAGTAATAAGGGATAAAATCAAGGAGTTAATATAGCAGGCAAAAGTCATAGGCAAAAAGCCAAGTCAAATTGTTTGCAGAGAACAATCCACAGGCAGAATAAATGCCAATGCAAGGCTCAAAACTGAAACGTGAAGGCAGGATAAATCCAAAATATAAGGCTTAAAATCCCCAGGTAAATCCAGAAAACCAGGAGCAAAACATGAGCATGAATCCCAGAATAATCCATGAAGCAAGGAGCCACAACACGAGCATGAATCTTGGGTCTCCAACTCAGGCTTAAACAGGGAACGAGGCCAGAGAACCTCCCAGGTTAAGTGACATTGCTAGATTTAAAATCCTGACACAGATCTCTCTGCTTTAAGGACTGCAAAGCATGAACACATTCTTTTGACCTTGAACCCCCCTGCTTCTCTCTCTCTCTCTCATGAAGTCTCTCGGATCTTCTGTATCTGAATCTCTCCCCCCTCAGAGCCAGATGGAAGTGTTTATCTGAATCAACTGTTCCCTACAATGAGCTAATGTTATCTGGGCTGCTAAGTAGGTGAAAAATCACCTCCTTGACTGCTGGATTCCAAAACATCAGTATTTGAACACGGCAATACAGAAACAGTGCTCTATCACCACCTCCTTTCCCCCCTTTTTGGCTGCATCTGAATCCAGCATTTTCCATGGCTCTGAAACTGCATCTTCCAGTCTCACAGACCCTGACAACACAAGCCCCTCATTTTCATCAGGTTGAACCACAACACTGCCTTTCTCACACCGAAGGGGACTCAGGGTGGATCCCAAGACACATATACAGCAAACATTCATGCTGCTTATACAAAACAGATGACAGATAGAGGTATTATATATTTATTTATTTATTATTTATTTACAGTATTTATATTCCACCCTTCTCACCCCGAAGGGGACTCGGGGTGGATCACATTATACACACATAGGGCAAACATTCAATGCTCATAAACACACCAAACAGAGACCGAGACAGACAGACACAGAGGCAATTTAACCTTCTCCTGAGGGGATGTTCGATTCTGGCCACAGGGGGGAGCAGTTGCTTCATCATCCACTCTGACGGCACTTCCTCATTCCAGGTCGTAAATTAGTTAAACTTGCCTCCCCACTTTTTTTATAAGTGGTACCTTATTTCCTACTTGATAGATGCAACTAAGGGGCTATTTTTTAATTTTAATTGACGGGTGCTCACCCCACCACGGGCTGGCCTCGAACTCATGACCTCATGGTCAGAGTGATTTATTGCAGCTGCTCAACAGCCTGCGCCACAGCCCGGCCCCTATATAGACTTTTCCCCATCATTTCGGTATCTTTCAAGACTTTGCTTGGTTCCAGCCATAGGGGGGGTGCTGTCGCTCCATCTCCTTGCAGAAGAGCTTTTTTTGTTCGTGAAATTTCCCCCTTTTTTGCCATGCCTAAAATATCTCCCTGCTTTATTGCATTTCCTATTTATTTATTTATTTATTTATTTATTATTTACAGCATTTATATTCCGCCCTTCTCACCCTGAAGGGGACTCAGGGCGGATCACATTACACATATAGGCAAACATTCAATGCCTTTTAACATAGAACAAAGACAAGACAAACTTCGGCTCCGAGTGGGCCTCGAACTCATGACCTCCTGGTCAGAGTGATTCATTGCAGTGATTCATTGCAGCTGCTCTCCAGCCTGCGCCACAGCCCGAGCCCACATTGCTGTTTTCGATTTGCTAGGTGGGCGGTGAGCTGGGCTGAAAGTCAGGAGCTCACCCTGACCCGGCTTCGAACTATCAACCTTTCGGTTGGCAAGATTTATTGCAGCTGCAGCTGGTGATTAACCTGCTGTGCTAAAGCCGGTCCCATTGTTTGAGGTGGCTGCAGTGGAGCTATTGCCTGAGCCAGTTTGAACAGTTTACATTATAAGAATAAGATAAAATAAAAGTAAAGTTTCTACATTTCAGACTTGGGAAATAGATATATAAAAGAACAAAAATTATACATCAAAGAATGGATATAAATGTCAGCATTGGATGTCTAAGCATGCTTATGTCTTTTTCTAGACCAGCCAGATAAAGGATGTTGCAATGACCCTAAATCTCCTTTATCTTGAGGCCATTTCTCAATGTGAAACAATAGCCGGAATATGCTTGCTGGCCTAAGTCAGGCAGAAGTAAATGTATTTCTATCCCAGAAGTAAAATAGAACATGTTTTAATGGATTTATAGGAATAAAAGTAGGATAGAATATAGTTTATAGAAGTGTGAGAAAGGTCTGGAGGTAATGGGAAGGCCTGGGAGTTTTATGCAAAAGAGAGGATGTGGCTGGAGGGGAAGTAAAGGAGAGAATTCCAAGAGAGCAATAAAACAAGCCTTTTATTGTTATCACAGCTAATGATAAGGCAAACAGCCGTACATACCCCAAAGGGCTGTATCATGGAAATGGCTGCCGCAAAAGCATGTCGCAGCAAACAAGGAATATATACCTTTGGCTTATCTAAAACTGACCAATGGCTGAGGGTTTTCCTCACCTTCCACACCCACTTGGCATAAGCGATTCCTGTGACCTCACTTGTTGATTTCAAGCTAACTTTTGGTCTTGGAACTTTCTGGAGAAAGGCACCAGCTGTTGTGACTCAGCCACAGTATAGCCAGAGTCAGGATGAAGAAGGGGATTCTGGGTTTCAGATACAAGAGCCAGTTGAGCCAGAAGATGTTGGCATGGGAATGCAGGCTGAATCAGAGGCTGGAGAATTGCAGTTTGAGCAGAATGAACTGTTGACCCCAGAAGCCATAGATAACAGCCAGGATGACATTCCCATGGAATTAATGAACAAGAGAGCTCTCGATCCCGGTTCAGGTGCAAGATAACGCTAACGAAGACCTTGATTTATCTAGGGCTGACCGTCTGTTATGGAGAGGTTCTCAGGGTTTTCAGGTCTGAGAGGCTAGCGGGAAAGAAAGAGGCCAGTTCTGGAAAAAGGAATGCCTTTCTCGGGTGCTTTTAAAAGTGTGTGTTTGCAGATAGCTCGTTGTCAAAGCAAATCCTCACTTCATCTGTGTGGATGTTCTTGTTTCATGCTTAGGAAGAGCTTTCCTGGATCTTTGTACCTTTGGGCCTTGTTTTTGGGATCTACTAACTACTGCCTTGCCTTGTGGATTATTAGATTGCTATGGTTTATGGACTAATGGATTTTCATGACTTATGATGACTTATGAACTATTTGGATTCCTATTGACTTTTTACTGCAACTTTGAAAAAAATTTCAACTGCCTGCTTTGATTTATATATTTGCTTTTACTCAATAAAACTTCAAAAGACTGTCTTCTGTGTCTGACTGAGTGTCTATAGCAAGGTGACTATTCTGAGGTGCGACACCAGCTCACAGGAAGAGAGGGGCATATGCAAAGGCAAAGCCACATAGGCAAAGCTTTACTATTTTCTAGCTTATGGTCCCTTCAGCTGTATCTCATTTTGACTTGTTGGCCTTGGAAAACTATAAATCTCTAACTAGAAATACTTTTTTCATCGGCGTGGAGGAAGTGGTGGTCGATAACAGTCCCAGTGACCGTAGTTGTCTTCCAAATCTGTGGCATGGACAATGTATTCTGGTTTTAATCTGAACACTAAAAGACCTATCCAAGTTACTGAATCCTTTCCTATGCCCAAGTAAGTTAGTAGAATCGTGTTGGAAGAGACTACGAGGGCTATGTAATTCAACCCATTTTATCAGGCAGGAAAACACAATCCGAACACTCCCAGCAGATGACTATCCAACCTCCGATTAAAAACCTCCAGGGATTTTTGGGAAGAATATATTTCCCTACAATTTGAATCGGTGTCTCCATCGGGTCCTAGTCTCCAGAGGAGCAGAAAACAGCCTTGGGTCCTTCCCAATGTGTCAGCCTTTCAAATATTTAAACGTAGCTCTCTTTGGCCACATAATGAGAAGACAGGATACCTTGGAGAGGATAATGATGCTGGCGGAAGTGGAAGGGAAAAGGAAGAGGGGTCAGCCAAGGGCAAGGTGGATGGATGGCATCCTTGAAGTGACTGACAGCCTTGAAGGAGCTGGCTGGGGGTGGGGGGTGGACTATGACTCCTCTCAACACTATACTCCTAACTATACAGTTTAGAACCACATTGGCTTTTTAGCTGCTGTATCACACTGTTGGCTCATGGCCAGAGGATGTTTTGCTGTTGCCTCCCTCTTGGGCAGAGTGGGGCCTGCCCAAGGTTACGCAATGCCTTTGCACAACTGAGTAAGGATTTTAACTCTGACCTTCTAGTGTCCAAACCTAGCTACAATCCCATGTTGTATTTTAACATACAGAAATTGAGTCAGAAGCTTGAATAGCTCTTCAGCAGTTCAAAACCCAGAACAGGTTTATTGTGCCACTGCCATGAAATCCAACACCAGCCTCCCTGCTTTTCTTTGAATCTTAGTTTTTGAAAGCCAGTGCAGAAGCAAGAAGTGGAACATAGTGAACCTATAATAATAATAATAATAATAATAATAATAATAATAATAATAATAATAATAATAATAATATGCAGACTGTGCAAGGAAGCTGACGAAACCATTGATCATATCCTCAGCTGCTGTAAGAAAATTGCACAGACAGACTACAAACAGAGGCACAACTATGTGGCCCAAATGATTCATTGGAACTTATGCCTCAAGTTCCACCTCCCAGCAGCAAAGAACTGGTGGGATCACAAACCTGCAAAAGTATTGGAAAATGAGCACACAAAGATACTGTGGGACTTCCGAATCCAGACTGACAAAGTTCTGGAACACAACACACCAGACATCACAGTTGTGGAAAAGAAAAAGGTTTGGATCATTGATGTCGCCATCCCAGGTGACAGTTGCATTGACGAAAAACAACAGGAAAAACTCAGCCGCTATCAGGACCTCAAGATTGAACTTCAAAGATTCTGGCAGAAACCAGTGCAGGTGGTCCCGGTGGTGATGGGCACACTGGGTGCCGTGCCAAATGATCTCAGCCGGCATTTGGAAAAAAACAGACATTGACAAAATTACGATCTGCCAGCTGCAAAAGGCCACCCTGCTGGGATCTGCACGCATCATCCGAAAATACATCACACAGTCCTAGACACTTGGGAAGTGTTCGACTTGTGATTTTGTGATATGAAATCCAGCATATCTGTCTTGTTTGCTGTGTCATAAAATAAAATAATAATAATGAGCAACAAGATGAGAGTACACAGCAAACAAGATCACTATACTGGCTTTTGTATTTTTTGCATCAGACACTTGGGAAGTGTCTAGGACTATGTGATCTATCAGTGAATAATGTGTGCAGATCTGCATTATTATTATACAAAGGGTGGTCCTTTTCAGCTGAAAGGTGGTCATTTTGTCAGTGTTGATTGTTTTCAAGTGCTGGCCAAGGTCTTTAGGTGCTGCACCCAGTGTGCCGATCACCACTGGAACCACCTTTCCTGGCTTGTGCCAGAGTCTTTGCAGTTTGATCTTTAGATCCTCATATCGCGTCAGCTTTTCCAGTTCCTTCGATTCTGCTGTTACCTGGGATTACAATATGGATGATCCACACTTTGTTCTTTAACACGATTGTGAGGTCAGGAGTCTTGTGCTCCAAAACCCTGCAAGTCTAAGATTCAGAAGTCCCAGAGTAGCCTGACGTGTTCATTTCCTGTAACTTTTTCCGGCTTGTGATCCCACCAGTTCTTTGTCACAGGCAGATGGTCTTTGTGGCACATGTTCTAATGGATCATCTGAGCCTCTGTTTGTAGTTCGTCTGTGCGATCTTCTTGCAGCAGCTGAGGATGTGATCCATCGTTTCGTCTCCTTCCTTGCATAGCCTACACTTGGGATCTGTATTATTATTATTATTATTATTATTATTATTATTATTATTATTATTATTATTATTATTAGTGTATATGCCTGGTGTTGCCTGGGTGTGGAAAGAGCCGCTGCCTGCCTGCTTTCTCCCATCTCTAGTTCTGAGAAGACCTGCCTCACAATGGTTCCATGGCAACACTCTGGCAACTCTCTTTGTGGCGCTTTCTTTCTTTGCTTCCTCCCACATATATCTTCTCCCCCTCTCTCTTCTTTCTTTCCATTTTTCTTTCTTTTCCTCATCCCTTGCTTTTCCTCATGCACCTTCCTCATCTTTCTTTCTTTCCTTCTTTTTCTTTCTTTCTTTTCTCTTCCTTCTTTTCTTTTCCCTTCTTTGTTTTGCTTCCTTCCCTTCCTTCATCTTTTCTTTTTTCCCTTCCCCCCCCTTTTCCCCCCTCTTTTCTTCCCTCTATCCTTCCTCCCTCCCTCCCTCCCTTTGTCTTCCCTTCTTTAATAATAATAATAATAAAACTTTATTTATATACCGCCCTATCTCCCGGATGGGACTCAGGACAGTTTACAGTCATAAAAGCAACACAAATATTACATAACAACATAATACACATTATTAAACAAAGTAAAATACAGTAGAGTCTCACTTATCCAATGTTCTGGATTATCCAACACATTTTTGTAGTCAATGTTTTCAATATATCATGATATTTTGGTGCTAAATTCGTAAATACAGTAATTACAACATAACATTACTGCGTATTGAACTACTTTTTCTGTCAAATTTGTTGTATAACATGATGTTTTGGTGCTTCATTTGTAAAATCATAACCTAATTTGATGTTTAATAGGCTTTTCCTTAATGCCTCCTTATTATCCAACATATTTGCTCATCCAACATTCTGCCGGCCCGTTTATGTTTGATAAGTGAGACTCTACTCTAATACAATTATAACAATAAATCACACTTACATGACCAGATCAAGGGGACTTTCTCTTCCTCCCTTCCCTCCTTTTTCTTTCTCCCTTCCTCCCTCTCTTCCTTTCCCTTCTTCTCTTCCTTTCCTTCTCTTCCTTTTTCTTTCTTTCCTTCACACCCTTTCTTTCCTAGTGACATCACAGAGGGCCACTTCACCTAGTGTTGTCGAAACTCTGGGTCAGCAATATCCAGGGCCCAAGGAAATGCCAAGAAGGGTGACCTTTCCCCCAGAAACCCAGTTCAGCCAACCTCTGGGCTGGCAGGAATATAGCCAATAGCAGCCGTCAATGTGGACCCTACCCACATTCCTTTTTCCCATGAACCCATCATCCAATTTCAAACTACACAATGATAGTTTATTACAATTTCCACTGAACCTGGAGCAGCAGACGTGCACCTCAACTCATCAGCAAATGGATCCTAGCCTGCACCAGCCTTGACCAATCCATGCTCAGGGCAGCAAATGTCCATTGTATGAATAGCTGTCAAATTTCTATAAATGTCTTTGCATGTATCCATTGTCTTTATGTCTACGAGGGTTGAATGAAAAGTAATGCCTCCACCTTCGTAACTCCTCAACAGATGGCAGTCCTGGTCTGCGGCAGGTACTGGCTTGTTCAGTTGACTCTCCTCTACAGTTCCATTTGGCGGGAAGCCTTAGCATTGAACAGTTGTGTTGTTAAAGTGCGAAGTATGGAACCCTACGCAGACGGTCAGACAGTGCGACTTAAGCAATGTGCAGTCACTGAATTCTTGACAGCAGAAGGTGTCACCCAAAGAAGATTTATCAGAGAATGCAAGCTGTTTATGGGGATTGTGTTGATGTGAGTCCTGTGTGTCTTTGGGCAAGAAAGTTTATAGATGTTGAGGTGGGAACATTGGACTTGCATGACATACAGAAAGTTGGACGTCCTGTGACAGCAACCACCGAGTTTCACAAGCAAAGGGTTGACAGATTGATTCAGGATGATCGTCATATCACTCAGAGAGAAATTTCAAGCATAATTGGCATTTCACAAGAAGGTGTGGGTCACATTCTTGCTTTGCTTGGCTGTCGGAAGATCTGTGCACGATGGGTCCTGTGAGACGCCGGTTGCGGAAGCAGAGTGACGACTTCTTCCGTGACGGCTTCAGAAAACTTGTTCATCGTTGGCAGAAATGTATCCAATTGTCTGTTGATTACGTAGAAAAGTGAATAGTGGTAGTTAAAGAACACATTCTAAGGATTATTTCTGTGTTGATTTATTAAAATATTCCCACCCAAACCAAAGTAATGGAGGTGGAGGCTTTTCATTCAACCCTCATAGCCATTAGCAGCCATCATTGTGGACCCTGCCCACATTCCTTTTCCCCATGAAACTGCCAAAGGTGGGCCTAAGAAACAGCCAACTTCAAACTAGTTGATTACAGTTTCAGCTGGACCTGGTACAACAGACGGTACACCTCAACCCATCAGCGAATGGATCCTAGCCTGCACCAGCCTGCACCAATCCATGCTCGGGGCAGTAAAAGTCCATTGTATGAGAAGCTGTCAAACTTCTATAAATGTCTTTGCATGTCTCCATTGTCTTTATGTCTAATTTAAGAGTGCAGACTCTACTGACATCCTCTTTAGCCAAGTGAATTAAAGCCTCTCTTCATTGCCTTCAATACGTTCATGTCTTATTCCATCTTTCACAGCCTAGACATGCCGGGACCCCAAACCTGTGAAATTATGGAAGCTGAAATCACATAACACTATCAATAGCCAATCTGCTTCACTCCCGTTCTTTCCTAGTCACATGACAGAGGGCCACTTCAGTGTTGTGACTCAGCTGGAGTCTCAGAGTGACTCTGAGGGGGATTGTGGGATTCAGATTCCAGATGTTCAAGATGATGGGATTCAGGTTCAAGATGACTCTGATGGGAATTATGGGATTCAGGTTCAGAGTGTCCCTACAGTGAGAGATGAGGAGCAGGGAGGCATTCCCATGGCAGGAAATGGTGTTGATGATACTAGAGATGATACCGAAGCTAGCCAGGTGCAAAGGGAGGACAGCTCCCAGTTAGATAGCATGCAGACTGAGGCTGCTGCTAACAAGCTGTCTGGCCTTGATGAAACAGCATCTCTGGATCGAGCTGGCCGTTTGGAATTTCGGGTTCGCAGGAGTGTCAGAATAGCAAACAAGAAAGAGGTCAGAGGCCAAAGAAATGTGTTCATGCTATGCAGGGAATATTGAAGGGTGTGCTGAGAGAGAAATCTTTGTCAAAAGCAACGTCTCATTTGAGTTAGAAGCAGCTCTTGCTCTCTTTAAATATCCTGCAGCTTTGTGTATTCATGGGACTATGTCATGTATTAATGGAACCTTGTTTTATGCCTAATGTTTCTTGGATTATTCTTTATAGCCTGGCTTTTGCAACAATCTTTTGGATCTTTTCTTTTGCTTTTTAAGAACTATTTTTTTCCTATTTCCTAATAAACTACACCTATGTAAACTTCACCTAATAAACTTCACCTATGTACAGCCTGGTGTGTTCAGCAAAGTGAAACTAACCTGAGGTGCAACATTCACCTACCCACAGCCAATCCACTGTGTTTGTTTTCTTTACCTCTGCCCTGGACCTGAAAGAGGTGGGGGTTTTTTAGTTCAAACCTCTGTATTATTTTAAGCTGGATAATGAAGAGTATGTGTGCCATTCTTGTCCAGATCCATCAAGGTTGTAGGAGACTTAGTGATACAAAATGACCTGTTCAACATAAGGCATACTTTCACTATATATACATGTCAGAGCGATTTGCTAGGCACACGCAGCAGAAGTCGCTGACGAGAAAACACTAGATAAATAATGACGTTGGAGTCTTCAGTTCTCTATCAAAAGTTTTACTCATGAACGGAATTCCACAAGACAATACACAGTTCTCACGCAGGCACAGACGGGAAGGAAAAACAAAGAAGAAGAAAAGATAGGAAGCAGAGGGCAATTTATCCCAGACTCTGCTGTCTGATGCAATCCAAATTTGCAGGCACTTAACCCTTTACACACTGGCATAGTAAACAGTACACAGTGCATGATGCAATCTCCAGCACATATTGCACCACCATGACTCAATTACATTTAAACAACTCTATATACAATCATTCCTACTTTAACAATACATATACACGTGTGTGTACATACACACACACACATTATTACATGTTATTTTCCTCTATTAAATGAGACTTAAAGGAATTCTTAAGTGTAGATTTCACAGCTGGGTTTTGCATGCAGAAGTTTGCATCCACACTACATATCCACAGCATCATTTTTGAAGGCCTACTTTCTTGCTCTATTGCATACTTTTAAAAACTCAATTCAATTAACTCAGATTCCACCTATGAATGCTCACGCCTCCCTCTTTTATAACCTCATTAATAGCAATCAAGCTAACGGGTAATTGAGCCGTAATTTCGTTTTGGGGGAAAGAGCTGGCTTGCATTTTCCACCACATTGAACATAAAAAGGGAAAGCAAAGAGGAAACCCAACAGGTCTCTCATCTATTGCCTTTGTTAAAAAAATAGGCAGAGAAGGAGGAGGGCCAAAGATCACACCGAATGGAAAATTGCACCAATTAATATTTCTACATGAGTTGGAGAATGTTGGCTCAGCAGCAAGCAAAAAAGGCTGCAGTGGAAACAATTCATTAAAACAAATCCTTTTAAAAATCAATTGCATACTGTTCCAAAGCCTTTCTAACAACTATGGCTGCAATCTGGTCTATTTTATTGAAAACCAGAACCCCAAAACAGATCCCAAAAAACACAGCTCCAAAGACAGCCATAAACAGAGTCCTCAATGACCTTTCCCCAGTTCCAAGTGACTTCTGAATGAACTATAAGAAAAAGTGAGTTCCCAAGAGCTTAAACTAACAAATGTCCACTGAATGGAGTAATAACAATGTATTAAATATAATTCAACATTGTATTATATACAATAAATTGATATAAATTTCATATACATTTCAGATAAATGGTTACAAATGACAAACTGTTGCATTCACAGTATGATGAATGGCAGTTACATTCACAATGGAGTAACCTTTCTTGTTTGTTTTCTTGTTTCTTCATAAAAGAAGAGTAGACCCCTGATCCACAACTGATTTCAACTACAGTAGAGTCTCACTTATCCAACACCTGCTTATCCAACGTTCTGGATTATCCAACGCATTTTTGTAGTGAATGTTTTCAATACATCGTGATATTTTAGTGCTAAATTCGTAAATACAGTAATTACTACATAGCATTACTGCGTATTGAACTACTTTTTCTGTCAAATTTGTTGTATAACATGATGTTTTGGTGCTTAATTTGTAAAACCATTACCTAATTTGATGTTTAATAGGCTTTTACTTAATCCCTCCTTATTATCCAACATATTCACTTATCCAACATTCTGCCGGCCCGTTTATGTTGGATAAGTGAGACTCTACTGTACCTATAGTCTTTGTCTGGTGGTAGGGTCTGAAAGTATTGGGTAACATTAATACAATTGTACAAAGTGTTTTCTGGCTTAGTAAATTTGACAACTATTAATACATACTACTTACTAATGCCTCCACCTTCGTTACTTGGGTTTGGATGGGAATATTTGAATAAATCATACGCAGAAATAATCCTTAGAATGTGCAATTTAACTACCGCAATTCACTTTTCCACATAATCACCAGACAATTGGATACATTTCTGCCAACGATGATCAAGTTTTCTGAAGCTGTCACGGAAGAAGTTGACACTCTGTTTCCGCAACCGGCGTCTCACAGGATCCATTGTGCACAGATCTTCCGATAGCCAAGCCAAGCAATCATGTGACCCAAATGTTCTTGTGAAATGCCGATTATGCTTGAAATTTCTCTCTGAGTGATATGATGATCGTCCTGAATCAATCTGTCAACCTTTTGCTTGTGAAACTCGGTGGTTGCTGTCACAGGACATCCAACTTTCTGTTTGTCATGCAAGTCAGATGTCCCCACCTCAACCTCTTTAAACTTTCTCGCCCAACGATGCACAGGACTCACATCAACACAATCACCATAAACAGCTTGCCTTCTCTGATGAACCTCCTTTGGGGTGACACCAGGGCCGGCCCCACCATGGAGGCCACGTGAGGTGGCCGCCTCGAGCGCAGGTCCCCGGGGGGCACCGTCAGGTTTCCCCCGCCCCAGCGGGGACCATGGGCTTGCTCGCCGGTGAACAGGAAGGCCTGTTCGGCGACGAGCAAGCTCCACATGGCCGCTGCCAGCTGGGCAAGGCCAGCCAGGCCAGGGCGCACTGGGCGGGAGGCGGGTTACCGTCAGGGCGGTGCCCCGCCTCCCGCCCAGTGTGCCCTGGCCCCACCTCCCACGCTGCATCTGGCCAGCTGGAAAAGGCCAGACGGGCGAGGGTGAGTAGCGCGGGAGGTGGGGCCAACCCTGGCCCCGCCTCCCGTGCTACTCGCCCTGACCCCGCCTCCCACGCTGCATGAGAGGCGGGGCCAGGGTTGGCCCCGCCTCCCGCGCTACTCACCCTTGCCCGTCTGGCCTTTTCCAGCTGGCCAGACGCAGCGTGGGAGGCGGGGCCAGGGCATGCTGGGCGGGAGGCGGGGCGAAACGTCAGGAGAGAATACTTCTGGAACATGGCCATACAGCCCAGAAAACACACAACAGCCCTTGATAGGAACTGTCTCCCAAACCAATTCAGCACTTTGAACATTTGAATTGCATCTACACTGTAGAATTGTTGCAATTTGATAGCACTTTAACTACAATTGTTCAATGCTTTGGAATCATGGTGAGCTGCAATTCTACCCTACCATTAGTTATCTCTCCCAAAGTGTGCTGGTGCCTCACTGAACTACAGCTCCCATGACTCCATAATATTGAGCCATGGTAGTTAAAGTAAGGATCATTCTATAGTGTAGATGCACCCATAGCCCCACTGCTGTGTATTCTCTCTCTTCTGCTTGGAGAGATTAAAAAACAGCCAGCAAAAGTTGTAGGTGGATGTGGACGATAAATCCCACATAATCAGAGGCGCCCAGCAATCCAGAACAAGTTGATGGTCCTGAACCAGAACCTTTCTGTGCCAGCGCTCATAAAACAAGTCCGGGGAAGCGTTCAGCATCCATGATGGTGTTCCAGCCTTTTGTCAAAACCACATCCAGGAGCAAAAGGGACGCTCATAAAAGGCAGAGCCGTGGAAAAAGAGCCGGAAGAATGACAGGCAGAGTGATGAACAATGACAACGCCTCATCATAAACTGGGGGGATTTATGTTTCATGAGCTCTGCAGCGGCCACAATGGGGATGGATTGTCTTCTGGAGTGACGTTCAGCACGACATCATGTAAACACAGTAGCATCTATGGAGGCATGGCATTCAAAAGGCTTGGAGTTCTTGGACAAGATCTTAGAAGAAACTGAGTAAAGTAAAACTTACTTAGGCAATACCTCATTGTCTGAGTATGATGGTCTTCTGAGTGTAGTGTCTGTAGATGACTGTGGAGTCTTGTTTTTGACCAGCATGTTCTTCCACAATGTTGACATCGGTTTCCAGATGGAAGGCGGTCCCGGTCAGGGTTGGCTTGATACGCCTTCCTCTTGGCATGTTTCTCCCTTTCGCCTTCCTTTCATGTTTGTTCGGAATCCACAGCACTGCTGGTCACAGCTGACCTCCAGTTAGAGCGCTCAAGGGCCAGGGCTTCTCAGTTCTCGGTGTCTCGGCCACAGTTTTTAAAGTTAGCTTTAAGCCCATCTTTCTATCTCTTTTCCTGCCCACCAACATTACATTTCCCGTTCTTGAGTTGGGAGACGGTGGTCAGGCAATCTGACAATGTGGGCAGTCCAGAGGATTTGATGACATAGGAGCATCGCTTCAATGCTGGTGGTCCTTGCTTCTTCCAGAACACTGACATTTGTCCGCCTGTCTTCCCAAGAGATTTGCAGGATTTTTCGGAGGCAACGCTGATGGAATCATTCCAGGAGTTGATTGTGATACCTGTAGACAGTCCACGTTTCGCAGGCATAGAGCAGGGTTGGGAGGGGAATGGCTTTATAAACAAGCACATTGGTCTCCCTACGGATGTCCCGATCCTCAAACGCTCTCTGCTTCATTTGGAAAAATGCTGCACTCACAGAGCTCAGGCGGTGTTCTATTTCAGCATCAATGTTGGCTTTTGTGGAGAGGTGGCTGCCAAGAGAGAAGAAATGGTCAACATTATCTAATTGTACTTTAATGTTAAAGTAAGACCATATTTCTTACTATTCCATAGCATTGAGCCAAGTCAGTTAAAGTGGTGTCAAACTGCATTTCATTCCACAGTGTAGATCAGGCATGGGCGAATTTTGGCTCTCCAACCAGTAGGCTGTTAGGAATAGTGGGAGCTGAAGTCCAAAACACCTGGATGGCAAAAGTTCACCCATAAAGGTAAAGGTAACGGTTTCCCCTGACGTTAAGTCCAGTCGTGACCAACTCTTGGGGTTGGTGCTCATCTCCATTTCTAAGCCAAAGAGCCGGCGTTGTCCGTAGACACCTCCAACGTCATGTGGCCGGCATGACTGCATGGAACACCATTACCTTCCTACCTATAGATCTACTCACATTTGCATGTTTTCGAATTGCTAGGCTGGCAGAAGCTGGAGCTAACAGGAGGCTCTCACTCCACTCCCCAGGTTTGAACCTGGGACCTTTGGGTCTGCAAGTTCAGCAGCTCAGCGCTTTAACACACTTCGCCACCTGAGGCTCCAAGTTCACCCATACCTGGTGTAAATAAAATAACTTGTCCCCAAACTCTGCTTTCTAATGTAATCAAAGTTGGACAATATCGCCCCCTGGTGTCTAGAATAGTATGTTTTTACAAAGAGAAGCAGAAAGAAAAAGTGGGTCAACATCGCCACCTAGTGGATTTGGGGTAGTAGAGCAACATGGAGCGAGAGTTGCCAGATGTACAAGCTGGGTTTAAAAAAGGCAAAGGAATGAGAGAACAAATTGCCAATATCTGCTGAATAATGGAGGAAGCCAGGGAGTTTCAGAAAAACATCTATTTCTGCCTTATTGACTATTCTAAAGCCTTCAACTGTGTAGTTAAAAGGTAAAGGTTTTCCCCTGATGTTAAGTCCAGTCGTGACCGACTCTGGGGGTTGGTGCTCATCTCCATTTCTAAGCCGAAGAGCCGGCGTTGTCCGTAGACACCTCCAAGGTCATGTGGCCACAGGCATGACTGCATGGAGTGCCGTTACCTTCCCGTCGGAGCGGTACCTATTGATCTAGTCACATTTACATGTTTTCGAACAGCTAGGTTGGCAGAAGCTGGAGCTAACAGTGAGCGCTCACTCCACTCCCCGGATTTGAACTTGGGACCTTTCGGTCTGCAAGTTCAGCAGCTCAGCGCTTTAACACACTGAGCCACTGGTGGCTTCAACTGTGTGGATCATAACAAACTGTGGCATGTGCTTGGTGGTCTGGGGAGACCAAGTCCCCTTGTCTGTCTCCTGAAAAATCTGTATAAAGACCAAGAAGCCACAGTCGGAGCAGACCACGGAACAACAGACTGGTTCAAGATTGGGAAAGGAGTGCGGACATCAGGGCTGTATCCTCTCACCCTCCCTATTCAACTTGTATGAAGAACACATCATGCGACATGCGGGGCTTGAGGAATCCAAGGCCGGAGTTAAAATTGCTGGAAGAAGCATTAACAACCTTAGGTATGCAGATGACACCACTCTGATGGCTGAAAGTGAGGAGGAGCTGAGGAGCCTTATCACCAAGGGGAACGAAGAAAGTGCAAAAGCTGGGTTGCAGTTAAACGTCAAGAAAACCAAGATCATGGCAACCACACCTATTGATAACTGACAAATAGAGGGAGAAAACATGGAGGCAGAGACAGACTTTATATTTCTAGGCGCGAAGATCACTGCAGCCAGGAAATCAGAAGACATTTCCTTCTTGGGAGGAGAGCAATGGCCAATCTTGACAAAATAGTGAAGAGCAGAGACCTCACACTGACAACAAAGGTCCGCATAGTTAAAGCCATGGTATTCCCCATGGTAACCTATGGTTGCAAGAGCTGGACCACAAGGAAGGCTGAGCGAAGGAAGGAAGAGATACGCTTTTGAACTCTGGTGCTGGAGGAAAATCCTGAGCGTGCCTTGGACCTTGGCAAGAAGGTCCAACCAGTCCATCCTCCAGGAAATAATGCTCAGTGGCTGCTCACTGGAGGGAAGGATAGTGGAGGCAAAGCTGAAGTATTTTGGCCACATCATGAGGAGACAGGAAAGCTTGGAGAAGATCATGATGCTGGGAAAATGGAAGGAAAAAGGAAGAGAGGCCGACCAAGGGCAAGATGGACGGACGGTATCCTTGATGGGACTGGCTTGACCTTGAAGGCTTGACCAACAGGAAGCTCTGGCCTGGGCTGTCCATGAGGTCACAAAGAGTCGGAAACAGACTGAACGAATAAACAACAACAAAAGAACTATGTAGGATTTAGAATCAGATTTCAATTTAGTGCATCTAGATTACAGATTTAATGTAACCCTATATAATTCATTGCGTCACCATAAGTAGGCAGGTACCTTGAAGATACAGACACACCCTTCTGAGAGCATGGATTAGTCTTCTTTGCTAGTTTCCTTTTTGTCTATTTAGTTGCTTACATTTATTACACAGTTGTACAATAAGGACCATCCCAAGGATACCGAAATCCTGGATTTCCTGCCTTTTTCAGGCCACATCTACACTGTCAAATAATTCACTGAACCAGATTATATAAGTCTACACTAGCATAGTAAAGGTAAAGGTTTCCCCTGATGTTAAGTCCAGTCATGACCGACTCTGGGGGTTGGTGCTCATCTCCATTTCTAAGCCGAAGAGCCAGCGTTGTCCATAGACTCCTCCAAGGTCATGTGGCCATTGGCATGACTGCATGGAGCACTGTTACCTTCCCGCTGGAGCAGTACCTATTGATCTACTCACATTTGCATGTTTTTGAACTGCTAGGTTGGCAGGAGCTGGGGCTAACAGCAGAAGCTCACCCTGCTCCCCAGATTTGAACCAGAGACCTTTCAGTCAGCAAGTTCAGCAGCTCAGCGCTTTAACACACTTCGCCATAAATTGACAGGTAACTTGATGGTACAGAGACACCCTTCTGACAGCATGGATTAGTCTTCTTTGCTAGTTTCCTTTTTGTCTATTTGGTTGCTTGGATTGATTACACAGTTGCAGAATAAGGACCATCCCAAGCATGCCGAAATCCTGGATTTCCTGCCTTTCTCAAACCACATCTACACTGTCAAATAATTCACTGAACCAGATTATATAAGTCTACACTAGCATATAATGCAGTTCAGTGCAGTAAACCGCATTCTGAAACCGCATTATAAGGCAGTATCGATGGGGCTTCATCCAAAACCAGAACTGGATGAAGACCTTTAGAGACATGCTACCCCAAGCAAAGAGAGGGAACTCAAGTATTACCTGAAGAAGATCATCGAAACTGGATGCATACCCGGGAGACCAGTCGTAATCAACTAGATTTGATTGACCACATTATCTCCGGGATCCATATACGTACATATTAGTGAATTTATTTCATCATCTGGGAAGAATAACTGACTGTATAGACTCTTGAATCCACCAGTATACTCCCTCCATCAGGGAGTTATCCTTCTTTGTTACTATTTACATGACACTTTGATTTAATCTGAATGATTGATTTTGAAGAATACTGGCATGACACTTTGATGTACTCTGAATAACTGTGACAAATCTTGAGAATATTATCAAGACAATAGAAGTAATACTAATTTTAATGGGGCCGGGCTGTGGCACAGGCTGGTGAGCAGCCTGCTGCAATAAATCACTCTGACCATGAGGTCATGAGTTTGAGGCCAGCCCGTGGCGGGGTGAGCACCCGTCAATTAAAAAAATTAAAAATAGCCCCTGCTCGTTGCTGACCTAGCAACCCGAAAGATAGTTGCATCTATCAAGTAGGAAATAAGGTACCACTTATAAAAAGTGGGGAGGCAAATTTAACTAATTTACGACGTTGGAATGAGGAAGTGCCATCACAGTGGATGATGAAGCAGCTGCTCCCCCCTGTGGCCAGAATCGAACATCCCCTCAGGAGAAGGTTAAATTGCCTCTGCGTCTGTCTGTCTCTGTCTCGGTTCTGTGTGTATATGGGCATTGAATGTTTGCCCTGTATGTGTACAATGTGATCCGCCCTGAGTCCCCTTCAGGGTGAGAAGGGCGGAATATAAATACTGTAAATAAATAAATAAATAAATAATTTTAATTTTCATTATTACATTATATATGTTTGGTTTGAGAGTTAAACAAATCCATTTGGATTAAACAGATAAATAGGGTACATACACTGCATTATACATTGTTTGTTTATATTGATACTATACATAAGTCTACCATTACTCACTGTCTAAATCAGGGGTCCCCAAACTAAGGCCCGGGGGCCACATGCGGCACTCCAAGGTCATTTATCTGGTTTTAGACTTAGGCTCGCCCTAAGTCTAAAATGACTTGAAGGTACACAACAACAACAACAACATTAACAACAACAACAACAACAATCCTAATTAACTTGACTATCTCATCAGCAAGAAGCAGGCCCACACTCCCCATTGAAATACTGGTAGGTTTATATGGGTTAAAATTGTTCTTATTTTTAAATCTTGTATTGTTCTTTCGTGTTGTGGATTGTAGATGGTAAACGGAAGCTCTTATGTGTGCCCGTGAGTCCAGAGTCACCCTGCAGAACAATGACGCACCACTCAGATTTGCAGAACAAATAATACAATAACTTTACTAATTCCAAGAGATCCAAAGAACAATGGTATTCACAATGGCCCCTCTGATTGCTTACAGAAATCCAGCAGTCATAAAAAGTCCTTTTTCAGTCCATAAATCTGCTTCAGTGAAGAATACAGTCCTGGTTCTTCATCCTCTTTTCCCAGCAGCAAACAAGGCCTCAGAAATAGCAAGGACTCTCTGAGTACAGAGCCATCTTCCCCAGGCTGTACTCAGTCACCACACAGACTCACACTGAACAAAAACCTGTTCAAACCAGTTCTCCAGCAGTTTCAAATCAAATTCCCAGGTCTTTGCAGGCTCAGGCAATTGGCTTCATGCACTTCATTTCCAGTTAACACCAATAAAGCACAGTGTCTTTGCAAACCATAACATTTTGTTGGCTTTTTTTTTTGCAGTACAAATAAGACATATGCAGTGTGCATAGGAATTTGTTCATATTTTTTAAAATCTATAGTCTGGCCCGCCAATACTCTGAGGGACCGTGGACCGGCCCTCTGCTTAAAAAGTTTGAGGACCCCTGGTCTAAATGATAGAGACGGAGTTGCGGTCAATCACCAGGCTTATTTAAACCTGATTCAGATCCGAGACGTTTTCAAATTACATTCACTTGCCTATACAGTTTTGAATATATAGACTGGTGTTAAAACCATAATATATAAGTGATTGTATTGCAAGAGAAGTGTATAACTGTAACATAACTTGCTTTGTATTATATACCATACTTTTCCTTTTATTTGTTTAGCTCCATAGCATTGAGCCTTAACAGATAAAAGTGATGTCTGTCAAGCTGCATTAATCCTACACTTAAAATGTTTCCCTGGAAGCGAACTCAGAAGCATCGCCTCCGAGCAAAGAAAAAGATGCAGAGCCTTGTGTGAGTCTATGTTTTCCTCTCTGCTCTTTCCTCAGCTGGCCCCTCCCACCCGGAGGATGCCTTTGGAAGAGACAGGTGAGCTTTCCCCATAGAGGTAGGGTTAAAAGGCTGCCCCTTTGATTCACCCCCAGCACCGGCTCCCATTTGACTTTGCCCCAGGGATACTGAGGTCACAGGCAATTATCTTGATCCCTGGTGGGAATTTGGCTCAATTCATGGGATGGTGGAGAATTGATGCAGCATTTCCAGCATCAGAAGCATCCAGGTAATCAAAGCAATAAGAAAGCAGCCCTTCCTATATTTCTTCCCCCACGTTGTCATCATTGTCCCTAACCTGGAAACCAAAATCCCAGGAGGAGACACACCTTTCAGAGGAGATATCTGGCATTAAAGCATCTACAGAGGGAGGGTCTTCTTGGCACCTTTTTGCAAAGCAGGGATAAGCATTGGATGTTGATACACTGCAATTACTATCATCCTTCTATGGGTGCGTTTAGACCAGGCATGGGCCAACTTCGGCCCTCCGGGTGTTTTGGACTTCAACTCCCACAATTCCTAACAGCCGGTAGGCTGTTAGGAATTGTGGGAGTTGAAGTCCAAAACACCCGGAGGGCCGAAGTTGGCCCATGCCTGGTAAAAGGGTTTCATTTCATCACATGTTGTTTAATGCAAGACTAAATTGCAGGTTAACTGTGTTCTTTCTCTTTCCAGTTTCCTTTCCATCTCCTTTTTTGCATAGAACATAGTCGTCAAACACCTGAAACATTGTCTGGAGAGTCTGGAATATACATTGACTGGATATTCTAGAGCATAGTCTAGACAGTAGAACATCAGTCAGATATCTCAAACATTGGAGAGTCTGGAATATACATTGTCTGGTCAGTCTAGAATGTTGTCTAGATAGTAGAACATCAGTCAGGCATCTCATACATTGTCTGGAGAGTCTGGAATATACATTGTCTGAACAGTCTAGAATGTAGTCTACACAGTGGAACATCAGTCAGACTTCTCAAGTATTGGAGAGTCTGGAATGTACATTGTCTGGTCACTCTAGAATGTAGTCTACACAGTAGAACATCAGTCAGATATCTCAAACATTGTCTGGAGAGTCTGGAGTATACTTTTCTGGTCAGTCTAGAATGTAGTCTAGACAGTAGAACATCGGTCAGGCATCTCAAGCATTGGAGAGTCTGGAATATACATTGTCTGGTCAGTCTAGAATGTAGTCTAGACAGTAGAACTTCAGTCAGATATCTCAAACATTGTTTGGAGAGTCTGGAATATACATTGTCTGGACAGTCTAGAATGTAGTCTACACAGTAGAACTTCGGTCAGATATCTCAAACATTGTCTGGAGAGTCTGGAATATAGTCTAGACAGTAGAACATCGGTCAAGCATCTCAAGCATTGCAGAGTCTGGCGTAGACATTGTCTGGTCAGTGTAGAATGTAATCTATGCAGTAGAACTTCAGTCAGATATCTCAAACATTGTTTAGAGAGTCTGGAATATACATTGTCTGGACAATCTAGAATAGAGTCTACACAGTAGAACTTCGGTCAGATATCTCAAACATTGTCTGGAGAGTCTGGAATATACATTGTCTGGACAGCCTAGATTATAGTCTAGACAGTAGAAAATTGGTCAAACTTCTCAAACATTGTCTGGAGAGTCTGGAATATACATTGTCTGGAGAGTCTGGAATATACATTGTCTGGAGAGTCTGGAATATATATTGTCTGGAAAGTCTAGAATGTAGTCTAGACAGTAGAATATCAGTCAGGCAACTCAAACATTGTCTGGAGAGTCTGGAATATGCATTGTCTGGACAGCCTAGATTATAGTCTAGACAGTAGAAAATTGGTCAAACTTCTCAAACATTGTCTGGAGAGTCTGGAATATACATTGTCTGGAGAGTCTGGAATATACATTGTCTGGAGAGTTTGGAATATATATTGTCTGGAAAGTCTAGAATGTAGTCTAGACAGTAGAATATCAGTCAGGCAACTCAAACATGGTCTGAAGAGTCTGGAATATACATTGTCTGGACAATCTAGATTATAGTCTAGACAGTAGAAAATTGGTCAGACTTCTCAAACATTGTCTGGAGAGTCTGGAATATACATTGTCTGGAAAGTCTGGAATATACATTGTCTGGAAAGTCTGGAATATAAATTGTCTGGAAAGTCTAGAATGTAGTCTAGACAGTAGAATATCAGTCAGGCAACTCAAACATGGTCTGAAGAGTCTGGAATATACATTGTCTGGACAATCTAGATTATAGTCTAGACAGTAGAAAATTGGTCAGACTTCTCAAACATTGTCTGGAGAGTCTGGAATATACATTGTCTGGAAAGTCTGGAATATACATTGTCTGGAAAGTCTGGAATATACATTGTCTGGAAAGTCTAGAATGTAGTCTAGACAGTAGAATATCAGTCAGGCAACTCAAACATGGTCTGAAGAGTCTGGAATATACATTGTCTGGACAGTCTAGATTATAGTCTAGACAGTAGAAAATTAGTCAGACTTCTCAAACATTATCTGGAGAGTCTGGAGTATACATTGTCTGGACAGCCTAGAATGTAGTCTAGACAGTAGAACATCGGTCAAACTTCTCAAACAATTGAGAGTTTGGAATATACATTGTCTAGACTGTCTAGAATGTAATTTAGACAAAACATAGGTCAGACTTCTCAAACATTATCTAGACAGCCTGGAATATAATCTATACAGCCTAGTACACCACCCAGACATTTCCCTTCTGTGCTGATCACTTTAGAAGCCCACTTGAAGATGAAAATGGAAGAACCTAGAGATCCTGCATTAGGGAACGCATGGGAACGGACTGAGGAGGCGTCTCATGTCTTTCCGGCTGAAAACATCCAAGAATTCCTACACCGGATAAAAGGCGAGCGGCTTCGAAAGGAATCGAGCGAGTGGAACGAGGCCTTCCAACAATGGGAAGACCAATGGGAGGAATTCCTGGAGAAGATGGCGGCCCCTCATGCTAGGTGGGGGGCCCCGTGTGCCGCAGCCGAGGAGCCCACGCCGTGGGGCGACACAAAGGGCTTCCTGGAGGCCTTTGAGCAAGTGGCCAGGGCCTGTCGGTGGCCCAAGGACGAGTGGGTGGCCCACCTTTCACCGGCCCTCGGTGGGGAAGCCAAGCAGGTCTTCGGTCGGCTGGAGACCCGCGACCGAGGTGACTACGGGAGGGTCAAGGTGGCCCTTTTGGAAAGAGATGCCCACGGCCGGGAGAGACATCGACAATGCTTCCGTCGCTTTGGCTACCACGAGGCCGAGGGGCCACGGGGGGCTTACGGGCATCTCCGGAAACTGTGCCAGCGGTGGCTGAAGCTCGAGCGACACTCCAAGGAGCAGATCCTGGAGCTGCTGGTTCTGGAGCAGTTCCTGGCCATCTTGCCCTCAGAGGTCCGGTTCTGGGTCAGCCAAAGCGTGCCGGAGACCTGCTCCCAGGCGGTGGCCCTGGCCGAGGACTTCCTCCACCGGCAGCGAGGGACCAAGAACCAAGAGACGCAGGTAAGACTTGGTCACTTTTGCTGAAAATTGTACTGGGTAGGGCAACCCTTGCCATTTTGCACCCATTACACTATGGCATCCAGTGATGGGCAACCTGTTGCGCTTGGTTGTGTCAAAATTCACCAAAAAACCTAGCATGACTTGGGTGGTGTATCACTTTGAGAAAAAAACCATAATTTCACAATATATATAGCAGGGGTCCCCAAACTTTTTAAGCAGAGGGCCAGTCCACAATCCTTCAAACTGTTGAGGGGCCAAATTATCATTAGAAAAAAATACAAACAAATCCGATGTATACTACACATGTCTTATTTGTACTACAACAACAACAACAACAGCAAGAACAATGAAAGAACAATGAAAGAGCAATACAATATTTAAAAATAAAAACAATTTTAACCAACATACATTTATCAGGATTTCAATGGGAAGTGTGGTCCTGCTTCTGGCCAATGAGATAGTCAAGTTAATTAGGATTGTTGTTGTTGTTGTGTGCCTTCAAGTCATTTCAGACTTTGGGCGAGCCTAAGTTTAAAATTTATTTATTTATTATTTATTTATTTACTATATTTATTTACTACATTTGTATCACACCCTTCTCACCCCAAAGGGGACTCAGAGTGGCTTACAAATTATATGTACATACAATATGTTATATTATTAGCATACCACACTATTAGCATTATATATTACTATATTGACCTATACCACTATACTGTAATATTATTAGTAATATTATTAGTAATATATAATATATAATTAATACTATAATATGGAATTATTATTAGTGTTATATTGTATTACATTATAATATTATTATCAATATTATATGTATATACAATATATTATATTATAAAACTGAGGGCGGGGGCCAGGTAAATGACCTTGGAGGGCCGCATGTGGCCCCCGGGCCTTAGTTTGGGGACCCCTGATATATAGTTTAAATAACAAAAATATATTACAGTAGAGTCTCACTTATCCAAGCCTCGCTTATCCAAGCTTCTGGATTATCCAAGCCATTTTTGTAGTCAATGTTTTCAATATATCACATTCCGGGCTGTGGTGCAGGCTGGTAAGCAGCCAGCCAGCTGCAGCCAACTGCAACAAATCACTCTGACCAAGAAGTCATGAGTTCGAGGCCAGCTCGGAGCCTATGTTTGTCTTGTCTTTGTTCTATCTTAAAGGCATTGAATGTTTGCCTTATATGTGTAATGTGATCCGCCCTGAGTCCCCTTCGTGGTGAGAAGGGCGGAATATAAATACTGTAATATAGTATATAATATATTTTGGTGCTAAATTTGTAAATACAGTAATTACTACATAGCATTACTGCATATTGAACTACTTTTTCTGTCAAATTTGTTGTATAACATGATGTTTTAGTGCTTAATTTGTAAAATCATAACCTAATTTGATGTTTAATAGGCTTTCCCTTAATCCCTCCTTATTATCCAAGATATTCGCTTATCCATGCTTCTGCTGTCCCGTTTAGCTTGGATAAGTGAGACTCTACTGTAACTGTATTTAATAAATCAAAAACTATTTACTACCCTTATTTCCATGTACAACAATCTATGGTACCTCTTGCCGTTTCCACGCTGATTTCTCTCTATTGTAGTTTCAATGTAGTCATGAGTAATGAATAATATAATAATAATATAATAGTAATAATATAATAATATACTACAATAATAATAGAATAATAATAGAATGATATTTTATATATAATATAATATAATATAATATAATATAACATCAGGGGAAACCTTTACCATATATATGGTAAAGGTTTCCCCTGACGTTAAGTCCAGTCATGTCTGACTCTGGGGGTTGGTGATAATCTCCATTTCTAAACCTAAGAGCCGGCGTTGTCCGTAGACACCTCCAAGGTCATGTGGCCAGCATGACTGCATGGAACGCCGTTACCTTCCCGCCGGAGCGGTACCTATTGATCTACTCACATTGGCATGTTTTCGAACTGCTAGGTTGGCAGGAGCTGGAGCTAACAGCGCCCTTTCGGTCTCCACCGGGGCTATATATAAATGTGCATAATTCCCATGGAGTAAACAACAAAACCACTGGACCAAATCACACCAAATTTGGCCACAAAAGACATTAGTCATCCAATCAATCTGCATGCGGCAGCGTGTCAGCAAAAATGGCTAGGCGTGTCAGTGGTGACACGTGTGTCATAGGTTGGCCATCACTGCACTATGCAATAATGTGTAATTTTTTCATTAGTTATCGTAAGTCGTATCAAAGTCATTAGTGGCACAGCTGGTTAGCAGCAAAATGAAAATAAGAAAAGTATGGTGTATACACCAAGTAGTCTTATTATTGTCTTGATAATATTCTCAAGATTTTTGTTATTGTTATTGTTGTTGTTGTTGTTGTTATTGCTTTTCTGCACTGCAGGTGGGATTGGAGAAGGATGTTGAAGACTTCTCTAGGGACGGCCGGACCTCACCGGTTGTCGAACTAAGACCGCCATGCAGTGAAGGCCAAGAAGATGGGAATGGCGTGTTGGGTAAGGACGGATGCACCATTTGCTTGGCTGACATCAACCATGGTTCCTTTTCTCTGTTTCAAAAGCTGTAGATGCCCAAATCTCAATCCCTGTGGATACTGAGCATGGCAAAGGATTGGACTAGAATCAGGCATGGGCAAACTTGGGCCCTCCGAGTGTTTTGGACTTCAACTCCCACCATTCCTAACAGCTGCATCTCATGCTTCCCTTAAGCTCAAGAATTCTGAACAGACACACTGTTGCTTTCTGCTTTCCATGATCCTATCTTCTTGCCAGGTGTCACCTTTCCTATATCTGTGTTTCATTTTTATTGCCTAAGCATAGCATGCACAGCCTTAGAGTGGGTGGGAACTCGTTCTTTGGGGGCTTTTGGATGGCCATCTGGATGGCTAAAGGGTGCTTTAGTTGTGCTTTCCTGCTTGGCAGAAGTTGGTTGGACTGAATGGCCTCTTCCAACCCTATGATTCTATAATAACACTAGCTGTGCCCAGCTGGTGGGAGCCTTCGAGCTCCTCAAAAGTGAGCAAGAAAGGCGCAGGAAGAAGAAATTTTCCATAAAAGTTTCCTTCTGAGCCTGCCTCCCTCGAGGCACCTTCCTCACATGCGCACATGGATTTTTCCTGTTTTTTGGGATTTTGAGTTTGTTTGTTGCAGTTTGTTTTTGTTTTTCGGTTTGCTGTCTAAACACAATGGGGAGGACCATGTCTTTTGTTGTCAAGTTTTGTGGTTTTGGGTTGTGTAGTTTCACTGTTTTAATTAAAGCAGAAATGGTCAGAAGCTTTATATATATATATATATATATATATATATATATATATATATATATATAATAATAACACTTTATTTATATTCTGCTCTATCTCCCCAAGGGGACTTGGAGCGGATTACAACATACACAGATAGGCAAACATTCAATACCTTAATACCGTGGAATAACAATGACATACATGTACACAGAACAAAGATAAAGGCTTCCCCTTTCATCTCCGGCTTTCTGGAGGCGGTGCTCAACTCTGGCCATGGGGAGGTGCTCATGTTCCATTCCATTCCTATTGTCCATAGACACCTCCTGGTCGTGTTGCTGGCATGATTTCATGGACGCCTTTATTACTTTCCTGCCAAAGCGGTACCTATTGATCTACTCACATTTGCATGTTTTCGAACTGCTGGATTGGCAGGAGCTAGGGCTAACAGCAGGAACTCACTCTGACCAGAGGCTTTGAACTGCCAACTTTTAGGTCAGCAGATTCAACAGTTCAACGGCTTAACCTGTTGCACCACCACAGCCCCTTTTCTCCATATTGAAATTAATTTTGTTAATTGTGGCCATTCAGTTCTCTAATCTTTGATGGTCATTTTGGATCCTAATGCTGTCCTCTAGTTATCCCTCCCCATTTGAGGTCATCTGCAGATTTGATCATATTTTCTGCTTTATCATCCAAATAATGGACAAAGACATTGATCAAGGCCCTGGCATCCCTTTCTAATTGTTATATTCCAGGATTCGCTGGCTCTGATATATTTAGGCTTTTGCATGTTTGAGTGAAGTGAATTGCTCATATATCAACTTTATTTGCCTTTACTTTTACCGGTATATGCAGCATTGAGATAATAAAGACAATGACAATAATAACACTATGTAACACAATTTTTTGTTCCTGGGTTATAAATGTCATTTCTTAATTGGCTATGTCATAACATCATGGGGAAAGTTTATTAAACTGCAAGAACTTTGTTTTGGCAGCACATCCTGCAGCACATTTTGCTCTAGTTTTGCAAAGAATATCTCCTAGAATCTCAACCAGTTCAATGTAGTTTGTGACAGCCACAAAAATGAAGTTTCTGGAGTAGAACAATGACTTTCAAAGTAAGGACCGCACAATTAAACAAGAAATAACACTTTCAAACCAGGAGCAGAATTTTCTTTTGCCATTTTGTTACATAGTGTAATATATCTGCATCCTTTGCAACCAAACAACTAACTCCAAAATTGTGAATGTGAAACGATACGGAATCTCCATCCCATAGGTCTTGGAGAATAGTTGGTTTTCACCTTTGTCTCCTTAGTAAAGGTAAAGGTTTTTCCCTGATGTTAAGTCTAGTTGTGTCCGACTTGGGGTTGCTGCTCATCTCCATTTCTAAGCCGAAGAGTTGGCGTTGTCCATAGACACCTCCAAGGTCATGTGGCCGGCATGACTGCATGGAGCGCCGTTACCTTCCCACCGGCGTGCTACCTATTGATCTACTCACATTTGCATGTTTTCAAACTGCTAGGTTGGCAGAAGCTGGGGCTAACAGTGGGAGCTCACTTCACTCCCCGGCTTCGAACCGCTGACCTTTTGGTCAGCAAGTTCTGCAGCTCAGTGGTTTAACCCGCTGCACCATCGGGGGAGCAGAGGGTTAAACAGATGTGAAACTGTACAAAATCTCTATCCCATATGCTTTCGATTTCTCCAACAGGAACAGAATGGACTGCCAGCCCTGATGAGAAAGAGGAATGCCTTCCAAGAGATCCAGAACCTGTGGAACTCCCTGCCGCTTCAGCATGGGAAGGAGCCGGGAATATTTTCCAAAGCTGTGAGCCAACCACTACCTCCGGAAGCCAGAGGAGGGCAGAGGCTCAACGAGAAATCCACCGCCTGGAAAAAGCAAATGAATCCGTCCTTTCTTGGGAGAACGGTGACGTGAAAACGACTGAGCAAGGTAAGCAATGAAACCCTGGCAGGACTTGGCAATTGTTTGGCAGTGTTGAGTAATATCGGTTGAGTATCACTTACCCAAAATGCTTGGAACCAGAAGTGTTTTGGATTTCTTCTCGTGGGTTTTGGAATATCTGTGTTTGCATATACCTAGATCAGGCATGGGCAAACTTGGGCCCTCCCTCCAGGTGTTTTGGACTCCAACTCCCACAATTCCTAACAGCCTACCGGCTGTTAGGAATTGTGGGAGTCCAAAACACCTGGAGGGAGGGCCCAAGTTGGCCCAGGCCTGACCTAGATAATGAGATATCTTGGCTAAAACAAAATTCATTTGTCTTCAGATACAAGTACAACCTTGCACACATACCCTTATGATATTGTTATGATGCCTGCCATAGATGTAGGCAAAACGTCAGGAGAGAATGCTTCTGGAACATGGCCATACCTCCCAGAAAACTCACAACAACCCATTATTTTTAATACTTTAGTGAATTAAACAAAATTTGTAAGCACTTGTGTAGACTGAAGCATTCTGATGCTTCAGTCTACACAAATTTGCTTTGTGCACAAAAAAGTGTAGTAGCAATAATAATAATAATAATAATAATAATAATAATAATAATAATAATAATAATAATAATGGGTTGTTGTGTGTTTTCTGGGCTGTATGGCCATGTTCCAGAAGTATTTTTCTCCTGACGTTTCACCCACATCTATGGCAGGCATCCTCAGAGATGTGAGGTCTGTTGGAAACTAGGCAAATGAGGTCTATATATCTGTGGGATGATGTCCAAGGTGGGAGAAAGAACTCTTGTCTGTTGGGGCAAGTGTTAATGTTGCAATTGGCCACATTGATTAGCATTGAATAGCCTTGCAGCTTCAAAGCCAGACAGCCCAGAAAAGTCACAGCAGCCCAAGCTTTCTGGGCATGAAAGCCTTTGACAACCCAATAATAATAATAGAACCTCAAAATCGAACTGCAAAGGCTCTGGCATAAACCAAGGCAGGTGGTCCCAGTGGTGATTGGCACACTGGGTGCCGCGCCAAAAAATCTCAGCCGGTATTTGGAAACTACACGTTGACAAAATCACGATCTGTCAACTGCAAAAGGCCACCTTACTGGGATATGAAATCCAGCATGTGTGTGTGTGTGTGTGTGTGTGTGTGTGTGTGTGTGTGTGTATGTATATGTATATGTATATATGTGTGTGTGTGTGTGTGTGTGTGTGTGTGTGTGTGTGTATATATATATATATATATATATATATATATATATTGTTTGCTGTGTCATACTCTGTCTTTGTGTCAATAACAATAATAATAACAACAACAACAACAACAACAATATAATACATTACACAGCCCTAAACGGTTGGGAAGTGTTTGACTTGTGATTTTGTGATACGAAATCCAGCATATAGATCTCGTTTGCTGTGTCATACTCTATCTTTGTGTCAATAATAATAATAAATAATAATAATAATAATAATACATTACACAGCCCTAAACGATTGGGAAGTGTTCGACTTGTGATTCTGTGATATGAAATCTAGCATATATATCTCATTTGCTGTGTCATACTCTGTCTTTGTGTCAATAACAATAATAAGAATAACAACAATATAGATAATAATAACAAGATAGATATGCTGGATTTCGTTTCACAAAATCACAAGTCGAACACTTCCCAAGTGTCTAGGACTGTATAATAATAATAATACATTACGCAGTCCTAAACGCTTGGAATGTGTTCGACTTGTGATTCTGTCATATGAAATCCAGCACATATATCTCAAACTCTGTCTTTGTGTCAATAATATTTTTTTTCCAGTTGACGACGCCTGGGCAAACGAGAATGAGAAACCAGTGGAAACATTGTTGGACAGAATAAAGTCTGAAGAACTGAAGACCCAAGATGGGCCGACAAGGCAAGGCGGGAACCACGGAGAAAATTGGGGAGATAAATACATTCCTTATCAGAGCAAAGATGTCCGCGGGACACCGCCGCAGCCGCGAAGAGACGCAGAAAAGAGATGGAACGGGTGCCTCCGTGCAGAGAAGGAGGCAAACGAAAGCATCAGACCTGAAAAGAGCTTCCATTGGAACCCAGCCACGGCCGGTTGCCACGCCGTCCTCAAAGACAAGAAGCTCTACCCGTGTTTGGAGTGCGAAAGAGGCTTCCACCATAGTTCCAGCCTCCCTTCCCATCCAAAGAGTCCGGCAGCGGAGAGACCCTACAAATGCTCCGGCTGCGGGAAGAGCCTCAATTTGCACCAGAGAGCACGGACGTACCACTGCTTGGATTGCAACCACACCTTCCACGACCAGCAGAAGAGAAGCCACGCCGGAGGGGAGAAACCCTACAAATGCTCCGAGTGCGGGAAGAGCTTCAGCCAGAACGCCAGCCTGTCCTTGCACCAGCGGACGCACACCGGCGAGAAGCCCTACGGCTGCTCCGACTGCGACAAAGCCTTTGCCGACCCGTCGAGCCTGGTCAAGCACAAGAGGAGCCACGGCGGAGAAAAGCCCTTCAAGTGCTTGGACTGTGAGAAGAGCTTCAGCCAAAGCCCGAGCCTGACTTTGCACCAGCGGATACACGCCGGGAAGAGGCCGTACAACTGCTCCGACTGCAGCAAGAACTTCTCGGACCCGGCGGGCCTCATCAAGCACAAGAGGGTTTACACGGGAGACAAGCGCTACGCCTGCGTCCAGTGCGGACGGAGTTTCAGCCAGAGCCTCAACCTCAATTCGCACCAGAGAATCCATGTGGAGGAAGAAACACCGCTATGATGCGCTCAATGGGTTCCGTTCACATATAGGCCAACTTGGGCCCTCCGGGTGTTTTGGACTGCAACTCCCACAATTCCGAACAGCCTACCGGCAGCACCCGGAGGGCCCAAGTTGGCCCATGCCTGTTTCAATTCAACCTGGCTCAGATATTGGAGTTCTTAGGGCATGGCTAAATTAGTAAACAAAAAATGTATTCAACCCGTATCCGACGCTTGCAGTCTTCAATATAACTTCCACCAAGAATCCAGACTTTTTAGTTCTTGACTTTGCTTCAAGTCAATGGATACAATGGAGTTGTAGAAAACTTCATAGTATCCTCAGGGTTTGCCACAATGTAAACAGGTAGATCGGATTCTCATTATTTCAATGTAACTTCCGCCAAGAATCCAGACTTTTTAGTTCTTGACTTTGCTTCAAGTCAATGGATACAATGGAGTTTGCAAGAAACTTCATAGTATCCTCAGGGTTTGCCACAATGTAAACAGGTAGATCGGATTCTCATTATTTCAATATAACTTCCGCCAAGAATCCAGACTTTTTAGTTCTTGACTTTGCTTCAAGTCAATGGATACAATGGAGTTGTAGAAAACTTCATAGTATCCTCAGGGTTTGCCACAATGTAAACAGGTGGATCGGATTCTCATTATTATCCAATATCCACTATGCACACCAATGTTGTCGCCTTTCCTATGCACCCTTTATTGCAGGAAAGCGGATAAATCACCCTGTTATCGCCTCTGTTGCTCCTCACCGATCAAGAAGTTCCTTGCAAAAACATGGCCATATCTGTTGAGGTCGTAATAATGGGGCACCTGTTTGACTGAGCAATCGCAGAATCATAGAATTGGAAGAGAATGCAAAGTCCAACTCCCTTCTGCTTTCCAGGAAAGTCACAAACAAAGCCCTCCTGACAGATGGCCATCCACACTCTGTTTAGGGACTCTCTTACAAAATGAACTTCAACAGGGACAAATAGAATTGGAAGACAACTCAAAGTCCATCCAGCGATTTAGGTCCAATTCTGGGCATGGCAATTGAAGGGAGATGTTGTCAAGTTGGAATGCGTCCAGAGGAGATCGACTAAAATGATCAAGGGTCTGGAGAACAAGCCCTATGAGGAGTGGTTTAAAGAGCTGGGCATTCTGGGCATCACAATTGAAGGGAGATGTTGACAAGCTGGAAAGTGTCCAGAGAAGGGTGACTAACATGATCAAGGGTCTGGAGAACAAGCCCTATGAGGAGTGGCTTAAAGAGCTGGGCATTCTGGGCATCACAATTGAAGGGAGATGTTGACAAGCTGGAAAGTGTCCAGAGAAGGGTGACTAACATGATCAAGGGTCTGGAGAACAAGCCCTATGAGGAGTGGTTTAAAGAGCTGGGCATTCTGGGCATCACAATTGAAGGGAGATGTTGACAAGCTGGAAAGTGTCCAGAGAAGGGTGACTAACATGATCAAGGGTCTGGAGAACAAGCCCTATGAGGAGCGGCTTAAAGAGCTGGGCATGTTTAGCCTGCAGAAGAGAAGGCTGAGAGGAGACATGTATAAATATGTGAGGGGAAGTCATAGGGAGGAGGGAGCAAGCTTGTTTTCTGCTGCCCTGCAGACTAGGACACGGAACAAAGATTCCACCTGAACATTAGGAAGAACTTCCTCACTGTGAGAGCTGTTCAGCATTGGAACTCTCTGCCCCAGAGTGTAGTAGAGGCTCCTTCTTTAGAGCCTTTGAAACAGAGGCTGGATGGCTATCTATCGGGGGTGCTTTGAATGAGATTTTCCTGCTTCTTGAAAGAATGGTGTTGGGCTGGATGGCCCACAAAGTCTATTCCAACTCTAGGATTCTATTGTTCTTCCAGTTCTACAATTCTGTGATGCAACAGCCAAGCTCTTGCAAGGAACTCCTTGGCCAGTGAGGCAGTGGTGGTGGTCACTCGAAAATGTAAGATTGTGTGCCGATGCGGTGCTGGTCTGGCTGGACACTTGGCATGGCATTGCAGAGGATTTCATCCAGTACGTGTGGCCATTCTCATGGGACTAATTGTGAGTGCCATAATCCAATCCGGCCCAGATTAAGCTATTTTAGCAAAGTGAGATGTCAAGCTAAGACTTTTCGGTGGCGTTCCCTTTCTGAGGCCCCCCTTCACTAAAGCTGAATTAATTATCAATAATCAATTATTCCAAATTGCATGTTTTAACTGAATGGTATGAATCTTTATTGTATGTGCCACACAGGCTCCATCTACACTGACTATTTAATGCAGTTTCAAACTGGTATGTGCAGATGATTACACAGAGGGTCCAGATGATGAGGACACAAACCACAGGGCATTAAGGGCTTTATTTCACTCTCTTTCGTGGGAATTTGTTGTGTGGTCGCCACAGATTGAGTCTAGCTGCCTTGAGTCCCCACGGGGAGAAAGGCAGGGAATAAATAAAGATAATAATAATAATAATAATAATAATAATAATAATAATAATAATAATAATAATAATAATAATCTAGTGCAGGTGGTCCCGGTGGTGATGGGTACCCTGGGTGCCATGCCAAAAGATCTCAGCCGGCATTTGGAAACAATAGACATTGACAAAATTACGATCTGCCAACTGCAAAAGGCCACCCTACTGGGATCTGCACACATCATCCGAAAATATATCACACAGTCTTAGACACTTGGGAAGTGTTCGACTTGTGATTTTGTGATATGAAATCCAGCATATTTATCTTGTTTGCTGTGTCAGAATAATAATACTAATAATAATATTAATAATACCTTCAAGTTGCATTCAATCCTCAGTGTGGATGGGGCCACATGGTCAGTCGCTCAGCTCAGAAGCTGAGATGGAAAGTAAGTGTTAGAAAATAAATAATTACATGGCGTAGCTTGTTGGGAGTGTGTAAAAGATAATAGTAAAGCTGTGAAAGAATTGTTATGAAAGTAAACAGGTCAATAAAGCTCTTTTGGGGGATTTAATGGCGGTGTGTGTATAAATCTCACCTGGGAAGCTTCATAGCTGTGCAGGAGATGCAGAAGGTAGTAATATTAAATGGCTGTGTCCCAACACAAAGGAAGCAGAAACTGGGGGAAACTGGAGACTCATCTCGAAGATCCTCAAAAGATGGTGAGAGAAAGGGAGGGAAAAAGGAAGGAAGGAAACTGGGGTTGTCATCCATCTTCTATGTTGTTGTTGTCACTCACCAAATGCTTGTTTGCATAACCAAGTCTTACATTGTTTCCTAAACACCAGGAGGGAGGTGCCGATCTGAATCTCACTGGGGAGTTCCACAACTGAGGGGCCACCACCGAGAAGGCCCGATCTCTCATCCCCACCTGTCAGGCTCACTTCAAAGGACCAGTCTGAACGCAGATCAAAGATAGCTGCTCTCAAATCCAATCTTTATTGAAGAATACATGACTTTGGAAAAGTCGAGAATGACCTAATGTTTACATACAATCATTTTTATCACCTCTGATGCAACGTAACACCACACGCAAATATCATCATCAAACCCCACCCCTTGTATCACATTTCTACTATTCCCACACACTATACCAATTATAATTGTTTATACTTTCAACCCCGAGTTCCCAGGCTCATTCTATCTTCTTCTGCCAGGTGCTTCCAGGATTATTTATGTTATGACTCCAAGTCCAGGGCTTGGAAATTCAGCCCTGGGACTTGGTTCCATGACATGGCGCCCTCCTTTTCTTCGTCCTCCTCTTCGGTTCTTCTTTCATCACAATCCTGAAATAAATCAAACAATAACTCTATGTGTCCATTTTGTCCAAAGTACCCATATACTTTTTCAGTAAGCTGCGATGGAATACTGGGTGTATTTTCCCTAAACTTTTTGGCAATGCCAACTGGAAAGTCACTTCGTTGATAACACCCTGTATTCTGAATGGTCCAATATATTTGGGGCCCAATTTTCTCGAAGGTAGCCCCAATTTGATGTTTTGGGTACTTAACCACACTAAATCTCCTTTCTCCAATTTATCGCCTTCCACCCTTTTTCTGTCTGCGAATGTTTTATACTTTTTATGTGCTTCCTTTAAGGATTCAGTCACTTGACTCCAGCATTCTAGCATTTGAGTTTTCCATTTCCCTGCCCCTGTTTCTTCATTCTCTGTCCATTTTGGCAGCTGGGGCAGAGGCTGTATTTCATACCCGTAAACTACTTCAAAGGGAGTTTTATTTGTTGCTGAATGTATAGTCGAATTAAAAGCTAGTTCTGCGAAAGCCAGCCACTTAGACCAGTCATTTTGTCTCATGTTAGAGTACATTCGAAGGAACTGCCCAAGTGTCTGTTGAGTACGTTCTACTGCCCCGTTTGTCATGGGGTGAAAAGCAGAACTTAGACTCCTTTCTGCTCCTAGCATTTCCAAGAATTTTTCCCAAAATTTTGCTGTGAACTGAACCCCTCTGTCACTGACCACTCTACTGGGACATCCATGAAGTTTGTAAATATGGTTTATGTATAATTCAGCTAGTTTCTCTGCCGATGGTAATTTCGTCAGTGCTATAAAGTGGGCCTGTTTAGAAAACAGGTCTAATACTGTCCAAATATAACGATGTCCTTTGCTAACCGGCAGTTCCCCCACAAAGTCCATAGCTACACATTCCCAAGGTCTGGTAGGTTCCGCTACTGTTTGTAATAATCCCATTGGCTTCCCTCCTCTCGATTTATTTCTGGCACAATCATCACATTGAACAACATGATTCTTTATGTCCTTCCTCATTCCTGGCCACCAACAATGTTTTGCTATTGCCTTTGTTGTTTTTGTAATTCCTGTATGACCAGCGCTCTGGTTATTGTGAAAACGATGCAAAATCTTAATCCTTAATATTGCTGGGATATACAGTTTCTTGTTCACAAACCAAAATCCCCCCTTCCGCTCCCCCTTTTCTGCGTTGGCTGCGATCCACTGATCTCCTTCGTATGACTGTTTCAGTTCTTTTCCCCAACTATTTTCCCCGTCGAATTCAATAATAGCAGTGTTCTCTCTTTGGGTTTGCGCTCTTGTCCGGACAGCTAAGCCCCATTGTTTATCAGAGAATATTGTTCCCTCTTTTGCTGTGGTTATGCCTTCGTGTTGAGGCATGCGTGAAAGAGCATCTGCCAAGACATTCTGTTTCCCTTGGAAAAACTTTAATTGGAAATCGAACCTGCTGAAGTATTGTGCCCATCTAATTTGTTTGGGGGACAATTTTCGAGGAGATTTTAAATACTGGAGGTTCTTATGGTCAGACCAAATTTCAAATGGGATTCCGCTCCCTTCGAGGAAGTGTCGCCAGCATTCTAAGGCTTTTAATATGGCTAATGCCTCTTTTTCCCATATGGGCCAACATTTTTCAGTTTCACTGAACTTCCGGGACAAATATCCACAAGGTTTTAAGTTCCCATTTTGATCCTTTTGCAATAGTACTGCCCCGTATGCACAGTCTGAAGCATCGCAATGGATTATGAAAGGGCTCCGGATATCGGGGTGTTTTAGGACGGGTTCTTCTGTGAAGCATCCTTTTAGGGTTTCAAATGCCTTTTGGCATTCTGGCGTCCAACTCAGTTTGGCGCCAGGAGCTTTCACTTTTGCTGTCTCCCCTTTCCCTTTTGTTTTTAAAAGTTCAGTAAGGGGTGCGGTTATTTGTGCAAAGCCTTTTATGAACGATCTATAAAAATTTGCAAACCCCAGAAATGATTGCAATTGCCTCCTTGTTTGGGGTACTCCCCATTCTTTGACGTCTGATACTTTAGACGGGTCCATAGCTAACCCTTCTGGAGATATCCGATACCCCAGAAAGTCAATTTGAGTTTTATTAAATTCACATTTGGACAGTTTGCATACAGCTTTGCTTCCCTTAGTCTCTGCAAAACTTCCCGGACCAATTCCACGTGCTTTTCTTTATCTTCGCTCACGATCAAGATATCATCAAGGAATATGAATACCCCTCGGTACAACAATGGGTGCAGTATTTCATTTATAAGCTGCATAAAGCAACTGCCGCCATTTTTTAACCCAAATGGCAAAATTTTATATTCAAAATGGCCGAATGCGCAGGAAAATGCAGTTTTCCAAGTATCCTCAGGTTTGATTCTTAATTTATGATATGCTTCAATTAAATCAAGTTTAGTAAATATGCTCCCTTTCTTCAATACGGTAATTAAATCCTTTACTAAGGGCATAGGGTATTTATTGTCCTTAGTAATTGCATTTAAATTCCGATAGTCAATGCACAATCTTAGGGAGTTGTCTTTCTTTCTCCTAAATAACACTGGGGCTCCGAGAGGAGAATTGGATGGCTTAATGAAGCCTCGCGCCAGGTTCTTATCAATATATTTCCTCAATTCCTCCTTCTCCTGAACAGACATGGGATACACTTTTGGTTTTGGTAAGTTTGCTCCTGGGGTTATTTCAATTTCTACTTCTATATTCCTCTTGGGAGGTAATTTACTTGCCTCTTTCTGATTGAAAACATCCACAAAGTCTCTGTATTCAGGTGGCAATAGCTGTGGGTCTATTTCACCTGCTTCATCTCCCTCGTCCTCCTCTCCTGCTATTTTGCTTATCTCCCATTGCGTCTGTTGTTCTTTAAATGCTAGGCTCTTTCCTCTCCAATCTACTTCAGGATTTGCCTGTTCGAGCCATGGGATCCCTAGTATTACGTGGTATGTGGCAATAGGGGCTATCACAAAGGATATTCTTCCTTCCCATTTGCCTATTTTACATGGGACCCCCCGTATTTCCTTTGTAGATACTTCCCCAGCAGCAACTGATCCATCTAGCTGCGAAAATGCAATTGGGGAGTCAAGCAACGTCTGCTGGCATTTCAGCGCTCCTGCTAGTTCCGGAGTTATAATGTTCCTAGAACAACCGCAATCCACGAATGCCCTGCAGGTGGCCCGATTCTCTAGCCCCGATAGGCAGATTGGCACTACTAGCATGCGTTTGTCTCGACTCACCAGCCTTTCCGGAGATTCTGGGGCTCGCACCTCCTCCTCCGCTCGCCTCCCGGTTGCTGGCTTGGGTTTTGAGGGTTTTGGCGGCTCCCCCTTCCGGGCCCAACATTCTGCTGCTCGATGGCCCGTCTTCCCACATACAAAGCATCCCGGCTTGGGTTTGTTGTCATCTCCTTTGAAGGGGATCCCCGGCCTCCCTCCGGGCCTTTCCTGCTTCCTCGTTTCTCCTCGACCTCTCGCCACCGGTCTTTGCTGGCCGCCGCCGCCCCTGAAACGCTTTACTTGGGCCAGGGTGGATTCGACGCGCCCCGCTAGTTGTATCCAGCCCTGGAGTGTTTCTGGGTCGTCTCTGTGCGCTGCCCAACTAAAAACCTCGGGGCGTAGTCCCTCTTTAAATATCTCCACTTTGGTCACTTCAGACCACTCTGGTACCCTTTCCGCGAGATGAATTCCTCTGCGTACTCGGGCACCGTTTTGTCCCTCTGCTTTATTCCTTTAAGCTGGTCTCGAGCCCTCAATTGCTCTAGCCGGTCTCTGAACTGGTTTTCCAGTGCGGCGAGGAAGCGGGGCACTGACCTCAGGCATGGGTCGCGTCTGGTATGTAGTTGCACATACCAGCTGGCCGCTCCTCTCTTTAGTGTGTTACCGATGGCCCGAACCATGCTTGCTTCGGAGGGGAATGTGTGTGCATTGTCTTCCATATATCCTCTGATGCTAATGAGGAAAAAGTTCAGTTCAGACGATTCCCCTCCGTATTCCAGTTTGAGATCTTCCCTCCTTTGCATCCATTCTGCGGCCCGTTGATGCTGTCTGGGAGGCATGGGGAAGGGTTGCATCGGGTTTCCTTGGACAGCCCCTTTGAACACGCCGCGCCCCACTCCGGCGGTCGTTCTGCGCGGCTCCCGAAATTCTGCCGCTGCTGTCGGCCCTTCCACCCATCCGAATGCGGGCCTCGCTGTAGCCCCCGCACCTCGCCTTCCCTCGTCGTACGGCACATCCTCCTCCTCTTCCTGGATCTCCGGCTCCTCTCCGCCTTCGTCCGCTACTCCACTGGACCTGATCCCTGGCCCCAGTGGTCTTTCCACCCCGACGCCCATTCGGGGGGTTGGAAGTTCTGTTGGAGTTGGCGGCCTCAGAGTTCCCAGAGCTTGCTGGCGCTCCACTTCGCGCGCCATTCTGTCTCGGAACTCCAGTTCCTGCCAGTATTCCTCATCCCCCTCGCCCCTCGCCTCCACGGGGCTCTGGCCCCTCTGGCTCCAATCTCCTTCTTTACTTGGCTCTCTCTCGGCGCCATGTCGGGTGGGCTCCTTTTGGAGATTCTCTTCCAATAATGGCACCAACCTCCCCACGGTTTCCGACAGCCTGGATAAATTAGTTTCCAGGATGGATAACCGCAGGGCCATGGTCTCCGGCATGCTTCCTCCAGATCCCCAACTGGTTTCTGCAGCCGCAGAGACGCCTCTTCCTCCTCTGGGAATCCTCTGGGTCACGCCATTCGGCCTGGGGTACCCCGTAGAGGAAGCTATGGCTTGCAGCGTCTCTTCCCCCAACGGCCGGGCCCCTGGCAAAGGCCTCCCTGCTCCATTTGGGCTTTGATCTCCTTCTTCATTCATTATCACTTCACTGCGAATCCGCAGGAGGGTGAGAACGGGATTCTCGACTTAAATGTCAGGCTCACTTCAAAGGACCAGTCTGAACGCAGATCAAAGATAGCTGCTCTCAAATCCAATCTTTATTGAAGAATACATGACTTTGGAAAAGTCGAGAATGACCTAATGTTTACATACAATCATTTTTATCACCTCTGATGCAACGTAACACCACACGCAAATATCATCATCAAACCACACCCCTTGTATCACATTTCTACTATTCCCACACACTATACCAATTATAATTGTTTATACTTTCAACCCCGAGTTCCCAGGCTCATTCTATCTTCTTCTGCCAGGTGCTTCCAGGATTATTTATGTTATGACTCCAAGTCCAGGGCTTGGAAATTCAGCCCTGGGACTTGGTTCCATGACACCCACCAATCCCACCTGCGATGGCGGTGGGACCGAGAGCAGGACCTCCCCTGTTGAGCTTGATGCTCTAACTGACTCATAAATAGAGATGCATTCGCACAGGTAAGGTGGGCTTTCTAGGCTAAAGTGTTAGGGATTCCTCTCCTTCAGAAAAGGAAGGGGAGCAGGAAAGTGTTCATGAATCGGGGCAGTCAGAATCTGAGGAGGAGATTTTGCAAGTACAGTAGAGTCTCACTTATCCAACATAAACGGGCCGGCAGAATGTTGGATAAGCGAAAATGTTGGATAATAAGGAGGGATTAAGGAAAAACCTATTGAACATCAAATTACATTATGGTTTTACAAATTAAGCAACAAAACATAATTTTTTGGAATTGAAAACACCTGGAAGATCAGAGTTGGGAACACAATGATACACTGTAGATTCTACTGATATACTGTAGAATCCCACATTGAGCATAGAGGGATGGCAACATTGGAAAACCAAAGTTTGCTAAACACTGATGTTGGTCAACTGTCTCCAGAATCTCACCTGGAGCTGGTGGTCTGTGTTGGGAAGGCTTGGCTTGTGTCTTCCAGCCTGGCAGAATGGGGCTGGACTGGAGAGCCTCTTAAGAAAAAAAGGCCAGAAGTGCAAGTTGTTGTAAGGCTGTCAGAAGTAAAAGTGGGAGGAAGAGGAGGAGGAAGAGGGAGTGCGTGGGGGTGAAAAAGGAAGGGAGAAGGGAGAGGGAGAGAGGATCTGGAGCAAAATGTGTGTGTGTAGGAAGCCCAGCTCGTTGCCCTGGCTTCTCTCCCCTCCATTCCTTCCTTCGAATCATGAGCTCTTTTCTCGCACTGATTTGGGAACTAGGCTGAGCTGGAGAGACCTCTCCGAGGCTCTGAATGCACCAAAAGCAGAGAGAGGAGAGCCATTGCGTTTCCTTTTTTCCCTCCTCCCTCCCTTGCATACAAATGCCCCCAATGTGGCGATTCACCTCCCTTCCCTCTGGAGATGTGCTTTCCTCCTCCCCCCCCCCCCGTTTTTTTTTTTTTTTTTGCACGGGACTCTCGCCATGCATTGAATGAAGGCAAAGGGTGCAATGTTTCCAATCCGCCACAAGATGGCGTCGGATAATACGGAGTGTCGGTTAAACGAAAGTCGGATAAGCGAGACTCTACTGTATCCACTTTTCAGGAGAGGCGAAAGGAAACAGAGCAGAGACGTCGTTCAGCTAGAATAGATGCCAGAAATGCAGCTGAGTAATTAGGAACTGCCCTAGCAGCTGTGAGGGGACTCAGCGCTATAAATCAGAAGCAGGTGCAGCCAGCTCTTGCTGGTAACAAATTGATTCTTCACTCCCCTTGTGCCTGCTTCAAGTCTGCATATGGGAAACTGCTCCTAAGGATTTATTGCTGTTTCTTTAAAGTAAGACTGCTATTTGATTTGGGAATTTATCAGAGACTAAGAACTGTGCTTGCCCTAAGACTTCCTTGCTTCCTTTTGAATTATTCCACTGAGTGTGCTGTTCTTTATGTTTTGCTGAAGTAAAGCAGTTTTCATTTACTTACCACAGTGTTTTAAGGCTGTTCTTGAAAGACAAAACAAGACATAAAGCCAGCACCTTGAATTGTTTTCGGTAACAGACTGGCAGCCAGTGGAGCTGATATAACGGGGCTTATGTGCTCCCTGTATGCTGCTCCGGTGAGCAACCTGGCTGACACCCATTGGTCTACTTGAAACTTCTGAACACTCTTCGAAGGCAACCCCTTGTAGAGTGCATTGCAGTAGTCTATTCTGAAAGGAAGGAAAGAAAGGATGGGAGGGAGGGATGGGTGGATGGAATCATAGAATCCTAGAGTTGGAAGAGACCTGGTGGGCCATCCAGTCCAACCCCATTCTGCCAAGAAGCAGGAAAATTGCATTCAAAGCACCCCCCAATAGGTGGCCATCCAGTCTCTGCTTAAAAGCCTCCAAAGGAGGAGCCTCCACCACACTCCGGGGCAGAGAGTTCCACTGCTGAACAGCTCTCACAGTGAGGGAGTTCTTCCTCATATTCAGGTGGAATCTCCTTTCATTCCTGTAGTTTAAAGCCATTGTTCCACGCTCTAATTCTCCAGGGCAGAAGAAAACCCTGCTCCCTTCTTCCTGACTTCCCCTCACATCTTTATATATGGCTATCATCATGTCTCCTCTCAGCCTTCTCTTCTGCAGGTTCAACTTAAAAAGGTAAAGGTTTCCCTTGACGTTAAGTCCAGTCATATCTGACTCTGGGGGTTGGTGCTCATCTCCATTTCTAACCCGAAGAGCCGGCGTTGTCCGTAGACTCCTCCAAGGTCATGTAGCCACTGGCATGACTGCATGGAGCGCCCTTACCTTCCCGGTGGAGCAGTACCTATTGATCTACTCACATTGGCATGTTTTCGAACTGCTAGGTTGGCAGGAGCTGGGGCTAACAGCGGGCGCTCATTCTGCTCCCGGGATTTGAACCTGGGACCTTTCGGTCTGCAAGTTCAGCAGCTCAGCGCTTTAATGCACTTTGCCACCGGGGCTCTTAGGTTCAACTTGCTCAGCTCTTTAAGCCGCTCCTCATAGGGCTTTGTTCTCCAGACCCTTAAGCATTTTAGTCACCCTCCTTTGGAAACTTTCCAGCTTGTCAACATCTCTCTTCAACTGTGGTGGGTAAGTGCATCGGTGGGAGGAAGGATGGGAAGGAAGGAAAGAAGGGAGGAAGGAAAGATGGATGGATAGAAAGGAGAGAGGGAGGGAGGAAGGAAAGAAAGAAAGGAGGGGAAAGAAGGGTTGAAAGTAGGCTTAGCAGTTCCAAGACACCTGGACATGCTACTTTATATGCTTACTTACTAGCTGTGCCTGGCAACGGGTTGCTGTGGCAAAGTGGTAGTGGTATTGGTTAAAAATGGTTGTGTAATTTTTATTTGACGTTATTTGTATTTTTAATTAAGTTATCTTCTTATTTATTATATTTTATTATTTTCTTGTATTATTTTTAGTTATTTTCTGTTATTATAGTATTTTATTGTATTAATCTTTTAGTGTTTTTAATTATTTTTTAGTGTTTTTATTATTTTTATTGGGTTGCTAGGAGACCAAGTTGGGGGAGCTTAGCCTTCTAACTGGCAGCAATTGGATAAAAGCAATTATTCCTCTCCCTCTAATTGGGAGTTTATTTTTCTTTTCTTTTTGTTGTATCAACCTAGAGGCGTGGATGATGGGTTGTGTTGTCAAATTTCGAGGTTGGGGGGCCTGTAGTTTTGTTGTTTTGTCGGTCGCCGTGATGCCATCACTCTTTTATATATATAGACTAGCTGTGCCCGGCCACGCGTTGCTGTGGCATTGTCTGGTGGTGTTGGTGAGAACTTGTTGAGATAGTGGTGGTATTGAATGTCTGTTGTATGGTTGTCTTTATGTTTAGTATGCATTTGGTTGTTTGTGTACTGTGAAAGTGGTGAGGGTAGAAGGGTTCTATGTCCCTGTGTAGTATTGTATAGTATTTATACGTTGTCCATGTGTTGTGAATGCTTAGATTGTGTCCTGCTGCATAGTAGAAAGGGTTGGGCTGGATGGCCCTTAGGGGTCTCTCCAAACTCTTGTGTCTGTCCCCTGGGCTGAGTAGGTTGCTAGGAGACCAAGTGGGTGGAACTTAGCCTTCTAACTGGCAGCAATTGGATAAAAACAATTATTCCTCTCCCTCTAATTAGGACTTTATTTTTCTTTTCTTTTTGTTGTATCAACCCAGAGCCGTGGATGATGGGTTGTGTTGTCAAATTTCGAGGTTGGGGGGCCTGTAGTTTTGTTGTTTTGTCTGCTGCCCTGATGCCATCACTCTTTTATATATATAGATTAATGAAATAAATATTCCGGGTAGCATCGCCACCTTTGGCATACAAAAATATGCAAATATAACCTCATTGGTGCAATTAAGCAGTCTGCCATTTATATTTTTGTTGCAAGATCAGGCATCCCAGTGCATTCACCACCCAGTTCTTTCTTAATTAGTTTTCAAGGAACCCACGCTTTCAGCCACCGGTGCCGCATTTCCAGGCCAAGGGTGGAGCAGCCGGCAGGCTTCGGATGCTTGTGAAGTTGTAATTAATCCCGGCTAAAAGCAAACCGGTGGGGGAATTCCATTAAGAGATGCATTGGATGGATGCTCCACCCGGCTGGGCCTCTTCCAAATGATTTTGAGTGCTTTCCTCCCTTTTAATTCAAAGCTACGCCAAGAGCTCGAGGCAGGTTGCAAAACCTCACATCTCGGGTTTCCACCTTCCCCAGATGGACTCGGCGATGGGTGCATCTATACTGTAGAAATAATGCAGTTTGACACCACTTTGAAGTGCCATGTCTCAATGCTATGGAATCCTGGGAGTTGTAGTTTTGCAAGGTCCTTATCTTCCTTGTCCAAACTCACGATTCCATGGCTCCACAAGACGCTTTTTGCAGCATTCGAACGCTACCGAGCATTGGATACACACATATAGCAAGAGAGACAGTGAAAAGAAATCCAGGAAAATAACACAGCAGAGCTATCAAGCCATATCATTTTATTATAAAATATATTTCATATTGCTGTTGTAAAAATTACATTTCACATTGTTTCTTTTTTTTGTTTGTTTACAATAAAAAATAATACTTGGAAGACAATCAAAAAGGAAAAGAAATGAAAGGAAAGCTCCAATTAGACAGTAATTCACCAGGATGATATTATTTCCAACCCCAAATCTGGTTTGATGATAACATTTCCTTTCCAGTTCCAGATTTGAGCCCTATCCGATTTCTTCTAATCTACATCATGTTTTCGAGGCATTGTATTGCAAGAAAGAGCTGGAACTCATCACTTAAATGTGGACTAGCGCCTTGAGCTTTCAGTGTGCCTTATGGGTGCATCCACACTGCAGGATTAACGCAGTTTGATACCACTTTAACTGCCATGACTCAATGCTATGGAATCCTGGGAGCTGTAGGTTTAGAATACCTTTAGCCTTCTCTGAGAAATAGTGCTGGTACCTCGCCAAACTACAATTCCCAGGATCCCATATCACTGAGCCATGGCAATTAAACTGGTATCAAATTAGTGCATTATATGAATGCATTAAACTGGTATGCATTCATTTTGGGTTCAAGGGTTCACAGTGCATCAAATGAAATAAAAAACTGCTCCTCCTCCACCAAATTAGTGCTTATTAAAAAAAGGTTGGTACAGTATACACATAGGATACCAAGGGTGCGTCCGCACTGCAGAATTAACACAGTTTTATACCCCTTTAAATGACTCAATTCAATGGGAGCTCAGCGAGGCACCAATCCTCTTCGAAAGAGAAGGCTTGCAAGAGAAGGAATCCATTGCAATTAATCCGAGGCAGTTAAAGTGGAGCCAAACTGTGCTAATTCCAAAGTGTAGACTCTTTTGCAACATCAGGGATTTGGAAACCGAAGGAAAACGCTGCCATTCCTTCCTTTCCTTTATAAAAAGTGTACATGAAAAAACAACGAGAAGTGGGGCCCTAACTCCAATAAAAGAACAAAAATACTGACAGCAAATATATTCCTATGTAAGATCAGCTCTCCTGTTTTAACTATTGGACATTTAAGTGCTCTATTTTTGGACAAGCAAAATATAACCAACCTGAATGTCTTTTTGCCATTTGGCTCCTATGCTGGCCACAAATATTGAATATTTGGGGCGTAAAATCAATACACATTTGACACCCCAGTGGGAAAAGGCTATTTTCTGGGACAATTCCTCTTAAAATCCCATTGGTTAGGTTCCAAAAGAAAGGAAAAATGGAAAAATCCCTTTAGCCAAAAGCCTTTGCTCTGATTTGCAATATTTCAGAGAAGTTTCAAAGCCAAAGAGCTTTTCTGCAAGACTGGATCCACACTGTAGAATTAATGCAGTTTAATACCACTTTAACCGCCATGGCTCAGTTCTAATGGACTGAAGGGAGTTGTAGTTTTAAAAAAATTCCAGTCTTCTATACCGCATAGTACTGGTGCCTCACCAAACTACAACTTCCAAGGATTAAATAGTGTTGAGCCATGGAAGTTGATGAGGTATCGAACTGCATTAATATGACAGTATAGATCAGGCATGGGCAAACTTTGGCCTTCCGGATGTTTTGGACTTCAACTCCCACAATTCCTAACAGCTGGTAGGCTGTCAGGAATTGTGGGAGTTGAAGTCCAAAACATCCGGAAGGCCAAAGTTTGCCCATGCCTGGTCTAGACTGAGGAAAATAGTAATATCACAGCCAGGATCCCTCCAGCTATTTCCCAAACCAGATAAGCCCATGCCTTTTGTAGATGCACCCAAAGAAACCATATAAATTTGGTAACAAAAATCCACACTGGCAACTATGGATTTTGGGGACTTCATGGGACAAGACAGTAATATTTTCCCTGCCTTTCATTAGGTCAAAATTTTAATCTTTTGCCTTCCTTTTGCAACAATATTGAGATTTTTCAGAATTTTCAGAAAAATCCAGATTTTCAGGGACCGATCTGAACACAATGCCTATGTCCTGAAATTCCATATTCATAATGTAAAACATTCCTATTCCAACCAAATCTGGTGACAGACTTTTTCCCCCAGTTTAGCATCTAACCAGAAGTCTGGGCTAGAAAAATAAATTCCGACATACTATGTATATTATGCATAAAATTACAAAAAAAAAATGAGAGCGGAAAGTCAACACGTTATTTTATCCAAAAGCACCAATAATGTACATAAAAGTCCTTTTGAAGCTCTCCCCAAACTAATGTTTTGCAAAGTACCCTAAAAGTAAACCAACAGTGAAAATAGTAGGGCTCATATTTTTGTTGTTTTCGTTTAAAATAATGGCATTTCTCCATGCCATCATTGGTTCAACTCCTGCTGTTTGTGTCCTCGGTGTATGGCTCATGATTATCAAAACGCATCGGGATTGGCATCAGTACAAAAAGGAAATAAAACACATTAAAAGCAATGCAATTTTTGCTTGCTTGCACTGCCTCCCGTCATATAATTACAATTGCATTGTTGCTGTTGCAACGCAATTGTTCTAGCTGCCATTTATTACTTGCAAAAGGGAAAAGAAATTATTCTGATATGGTGCATCTACACTATAGAATTAATGCAGTTTAGCACTACCTTAAACCGCCATGGCTGAATAATATAGAATCCTGGGATTTATAGTTTGTTGGGGCATCCACACTTTGCTAAGAAGGCTTGTAGAGCTACAAGGTCTTTAGCACTGTCCTATCACAGCTGAAGAGGTATCAAACTGCATTAATTCTACAGTGTAGATGCATTCTAAGAATGTGACCTTTAGGAAAAGAAGGAGGAATCTCCAAGGTGAAGGGATCCCTAACCGGCACCAAATGCTCGCCAGGTTTCTAGACCTCAATGAGGTCCTCTCCATGGCAATGTGCAGCTTTAGCTTTACTTTGCAAGTTTAGAAAAGTTCCGGGTACATGATGCGCTCCTAAAGTGTGCAGAAAGGAAAGTGCTCTGATGCTACCAATGGCTAAAAGGTTCTGCAAACTGGAAGTCACATTTCTCTATCTGCCGATTTCAATGCACACAGACCGATAATTCCCAAGAAATTAAGTGTAAGGCTTGGTGTAATGTGCCTTGAAATGCATGCACAAAAGCACATCCCAAGCACCAGAACCTGCGCATGGGCATTAAGCCCACTTCCTCCATAATGTGCCAAATATTCCAAAACTACCATTCCCAACCACTGGTTATGTTGCTCAAGAACAATGGGAATGAAAGCCCAAAGCATTTGAGTCACATAGATGGCAGTGTTGTGCTATCAAGAAATATAAACAAGTTGAGTCTCCATTATCCAAAATGCTTGGGTCCAGAAGTGTTTGGGATTTTGGGTTTTATCTGATTCTGGAATATATCTATTGGCATATATGTACACAAGGAGAGGAATTGGAGATGGGTCCAAAGTCTACAAAACACAAATTTCATTTATGTTTCACGTACACCTAACCTGAAGGTAACTTTATACAATATTTGTGCATGAAAGTCATTTTGTGCTCATTTTACCATCCGAAAGCCAAAGCGCCGCTCTCTCCAGCCACAATTTTGTCTCAGATTTCAGAACTCCACATAAGGGATGCTCAACTTGTATTGCATATAATTTATATATTTTCCCCCTGAACTTTTTTTAAAAGGCTTTCTTCCGCATGGCTTCAACCAGAGGTTCTTTTGCACCACAAGATCCAGAATCCCCTAGCTAGAAAGAACGCCAGCTTTTTTGGAGATGTGTAATCCAGGAACTTTTACAACTTCTAGCTTTAACATTTCTTGGAAATTTCATGTCTCCAAGATCCAAATGGGAGCCTTTCGTTACAAAACCGCAAAACATAATCTAAGGATAGCAGCCTGGTGTGCATTGCAAAAAAAGCAAGTGGTTCCAAGGTTTGGACTAGGAAGGAAGGAAGGAAGGAAGGAGTGAGTGAGTCTGGGTTTGCAATACAGACAAAGATGAAGGAGTCCTGAGTTAACTCAGGATCAGGAGAGCAATGAAGCAGAGTTAAGTATCCCAGAAAGACCACAACTGAGGACTCATGCTATTTAGCTGTGCAAATCCACCTGGCTGGCACAGAGAAGGGTCAACAGGTGAGAGCATTTGTACTATGGGGCATAAAGAGTGACCGTTTGGATTTGGTGTTTGCTTGGAGAAACATTTGGAATATGCTATAGCTTGGATAACTTAGTGTACTTTGTCATATTTTGGACGTTGGATTATGAATAGTCTTGGATGTTTTGGTGAGGACCTTCAGAATGGACTACTGACTATGACATCTGGATAATCCCTGCATAGTTTGTTGTCTGAATCTGCATTGGCTTGGATCCTGGCCTGCTGATGGAGTGTCTTGTTATTAGTTCTTAAGCCTGTGGTTAATTGATTGATCTGTATGTTTAGTGTACTTCGTTCCTTATCGTATTATGCTTTGTTGTTCTATTGTTTTAAGTTGTATGGTTGTATGGTTTCCTTGCTGTTGTCCCCTGAGGAGATAGGGTGGTATATAAATAAAGTTTTATTATTATTGTTGTTGTTATTCTGGACTGGCTGATGATGAGAGTAGTGAGTGACTGTTTATACTGAGAGAAGCTGTGCAAGGCTGGAAAGGAAGGAAGGGAAGGGAAAGATAAAGGAAAGAGGGATGGATGGATGGAAGGAAGGAAGAGAAGGAAAAGATTAAGGAAAGAAAGGGGAGAGGCATGGATGAAGGGAAAGAGGGATTGATGAAGGAAGGCGGAAATATGAATAAAAGAAGGGATGGAAAGGAAAGATAAAGGAAAGAAGAAGGGAAAGCATGAATAGATAGATGAATGGAGGAAAAGGAAGGGAAAGATTAACTAAACAAGGGGGAAGAGGCATGGATGAATGAATGGATGGATGGAAGGAAGAAGGGAAAAGAAGAAAATGATTAAGGAAAGAAAAGTGGGAGGCATGGATGAATTAAGGGAAGGAGAAGAGGGACTGACGAAGGAAGAAAGGTATTTTTTTTCTGTCAGGAGTGACTTGGGAAACTGCAAGTCGCTTCTGGTGTGAGAGAATTGGCCATCTGCAGGACGTTGCCCAGGGGACATCCAAATGTTTTGATGTTTTACCATCCTTGTGAGGAGGATTCTCTCATGCCCCTACATGGGGAGCTAGAGCTGACAGACAGGAGCTCACTCTGCTCCCTGGATTTGAACCGCCAACCTGTCGGTCAGCAGTCCGGCCAGCACAAGGGTTTAACCCACTACACCACCGGGGGCTCCAAGGGAAAGATATGAATAGAGAGAGGGATGGATGGAAGGGGAAAGGAATGGACATAAGAAAGAGGATGTTGTGACTCAGCCACAGTATAGCCAGAGTGAGGATGAAGAAGGGGATTTTGGGTTTCAGATACAAGAGCCAGTTGAGTCAGAAGATGGGCTGCAGGAAGATGGCATGGGAATACAGGCCGATTTAGAGGCTCAAGAATTGCAGTTTGAGCAGAATGAACTGTTGACCCCAGAAGCCATAGATAACAGCCAGGATGACATTCCCCTGGGAATTAACAAGCAAGAGATGTTTCAAGTCCCGGTTCAGGTGCAAGATAACGAAGACCTTGAATTATCTAGGGCGGACCGGTTGTTATGGAAAGGAGTTCAGCTCCGTAGGAGTGTGAGGCTGGCGGGAAAGAGAGAGGCCTCTTCAGGGAAGAGAAATGCTTTTCTGGGGTGCTTTTAAAAGTGTGTGTTTGCAGATAGATCTTCATCAAAGCAAATTCTCGCTTCCCCTATGTGGATGTTCATGCTTCATGCCTAAGAGAAGTTTTCTGGATCTTTGTAACCTTTGGGCCTTTGTTCTTTGGGATCTATTGTCTACTGTTCTGACCTATGGATTATTGGATTGCTATGAATTATGGATTTTTATGGCTTATGAACTATTTGGATTCCTATTGACTCTTTTATTGCAACTTTGAAAAACCTTTCAACTGCCTGCTTTGATATATATTTGCTTTTGCTCAATAAAACTTTAAAAGACTTTCTTCTGTGTCTATAGCAAGGTGAACTATTCTGAGGTGCGACAGAGGATATGGATGGATGAAAATAAAGGAGGGATTAAAGAAAGAAGAGGAAAGATATGGATGAAAAGAAGAGGGAAAGGGATGGATAGATGAATGGATGAAAGGTAGGAAGAGAGGGAAAGGGAAGAAGGGAAGAAGCAAGAAGATAATGAAAAGAAGGAAAAGATGAAGGAAAGAAGAGAAAAAGGTGGGGAGGGAGGGGAAAAGATAAAGAAACGGCAAGGAAGGAAGAAGGAAAGAAGATGAAGATGAAAAAGGAAGGAGGGAAGGAAGGAAGATTACAATGGCTTTTCTGCTATGGCATCCAGGTTTACATGGTCCACAATCACAGAATCCTTGAACTCCATCCTCAAAAGCCAACTGAACACAGGGGCCTCAAAGACTCCTTCCCACAATATATTCCATGCTCTACATTTGGATAAAAAAATAAACATTCAAAAAGGTGGTTCTCAAACCCATCCCTTCAGGCATTTGGGACTTCAGCTCTCCAAACCCAAGGCATTGGCCAGATGGATGGGTCCTCCCAGCAAAGTCCAAAACATCCCATTTTGAGAATTCTGGATCTGACGAACTGGTCTGTGCACTTTCAATTCACATTTAGGAAAGGCTTCTGCCATTGGGAGCCAGTAGCAATGCATCTCCAAGTTGAAAACACGCTTTGCTGCAAAATCCCAATGTCCTGCTTCATAATATGAACCCAAGTGGTGCCAGTTCACACTGCACAACCTCACTGTATCTGAATTCAGGTTTTAAATGAATCCCAAGCATTTCATCCAAAGAGACCCAAGAGAATGTGTTACCGAAGGCTTTCATTGGGTTGCTGAGTGTTTTCCAGGCTGTATGGCTGTGTTCCAGAAGCATTCTCTCCTGATGTTTCGCCCACATCTATGACAGGCATCCTCAGAGGTTGTGAGGTTGATTGCCATAGATATCAGCAAAACTTCAGGAGAGAATGCTTCTGGAAACATGGCCATACAGCCCTGAAATCAATCATTTGCAAACTGCAGGAAAAAAATTTACAAAGCCCCCATTCATCTGATTGTAATCTAATGCAATGATTGTTTCTTCCAACAACATCTGGTTCACATTTTTGGTGGGGTTTCTATATGTACATATATAGTGCTCACCTGAGGGTGCAAACAACCATCACTTATCACACACAGAATAACCTGCAGCCTCTACAGAGAGTTTTGCACAAAAACCATTAAAACACCATGATTCCACTGCCATGGGATCCTGGGATTTGTAGTTTGGCAAGAGGCCCTAGAGCTCTAAGTAAAGTGGAAGTGGAATCATTGTGTTTTAAGTGTACAGTCCACCCTCTGCGTTCACTGTGGTTCGGAGAGAAAACTTCTCTAGGAATCTCTAGGTCTGCTAATTTGAACTTCTGCTTCAAAAATTACTGGTTTTCCCAGGAATTAAAAAATATCTGATAAAATTTCCAAAGAAAAAATTGCACGTTGGTTACAACTGGTTATCATAACATTCAAGGACCAGGAAAATGGGTGCATCCACATTGTAGAATTGATGCAAAGTGACACCGCTTTAACTGCAATGGCTCAATGGGAGTTGCAGTTTTACAAGGTATTATATACTAATCCACTCTGAGTCCTCAAGGGGAGGAGGGTGGAATATAAATGAACTGTTGTTGTTGTTATTATTATTTAACCTATTCTGGGTAACAATGCTGATGCAAACTACAATCCATAGAATTCCATAGCATTGAACCATGGCAGTCAAAGGAGTGTCAAACTGCATTAAATCAACAGTGTGGACAATTCTGATTCTGCCCCTTCCCCCCCAAATCTGAATAAAGTTAAGTGTTGGCTTGCAGGGTATTACCTTGCTGATATTGTTTAGGAATAAAGTAGAGTCTCACTTATCCAACATTCTGGATTATCCAATGCAGTTTGTCTCCCGCCCTGATCCACAGCTGGTTCTCTAGGCAGTAAGGATTGAACTTTTTATGGATTTAATTTCCAAAAATGTTGCTACTGTAAGTTCATTTTATGCCATTCTATTTTTATTTGGAGTCAATTTGTTAGTCGCCAATGTTTTTGTAGTCAATGTTTTCAATATATTGCGATGTTTTGATGCTAAATTTAAAAATACAGTAATTACTACATAACATTACTGTGTTTTGGACTGCTTTTTCTGTAGATTTGTTGTAAAACATGGGTTTTTGGTGCTTAATTCGTAAAATTATAACGTAATTTGACATTTAATAGGCTTTTCCTTAATCCCTCCTTATTATCCAACATTTTTGGTTATCCAACATTTTGCTGGCCTGTTTATGTTGGATAAGTGAGACTCTACTGTATACGCTCCCAAAGCACCATATACTTCACTAGATAAATTTAAGGATATGTTTGCGATCGTAACAAGACAATAGAAGGGACTGGAAGATACAAAAAAGTCCATAGAGATTCCCAGAGATTTATTTTCTCTCTAGGGATCTCTAGAATAATTCTACGGACCTAAAGATTCCTAAAGAAACCATATCAAAATCAAATTTGCAAAAGTTATAACCTGCAAATGCAGAGAGGAGACTGCATTGTGAAAAGTCCCTGGGAGCAAGTCAATGACTCCAAACCCCAATTGGCCGACCCATCCGTTCCTTTTTTTAATCGCCAAGCAATTGCAAGAAAGAGAGAAACGTTCCTATGCTCCACACTACAACCACCGATCCAAACTCATCCGCATTAAGCAAAAGAAGAGCCTCAAAGTTCTTTGGTCCCTGGACCGACCACGAGAGAGAGAAAGAAGTCCGTCACATCCTCCGACCACTTCCCGTTCCTTCTCTTTGCGTTCCTTCGCCCCTCTTATTTACAAAAAATGAACGGGAGGCTCCGTGTACATGTGTGTGTAATGTGTGTCTTTGTGTGTGTGCATTTTTAAAAAAAAAACACAAGGAAAATGTGTAAAAAGAGAAGGGAAACATCCCCACGAAACAAGGAACATTAGAAAACCTGGCAGGTGTAGACTGTACAGACCTCGGGACCAAGCAAGATATGGCTTCCAAGGCGGCCGCGTGGAAACAGTCCGGCCACTCGCTCTCGAAAGATGGCGCGAAAAAGCTCTCTCTCCAGCCTTCCCACTGTGTATTTGGGTGCACATATATACACAAGTAAATGCGCTCTGCACATGCTCGCCAGTGCTCTCAGTCCAAAAACCGCTGGCAGGCTTTCTTCCACCGGCAGGCGGTGCACCATTGGTCCCGGTGCTCGATGCCATACACCTTGCGGCACTTCTTGGCTTCGCCGCGGACTTTCCTGCGGAAGAGGAAAGAAACCAGAGGTATTAATATAATAATACAGTATTTATATCCTACTGTTCTCACCCTGAAGGGGACTCAGAGCAGCTCATAGAACACACATACAGCAAACATTCAATGCCAATTATTTATTTATTTATTTATTTATTTACAGTATTTATATTCTGTCCTTCTCACCCCGAAGGGGACTCAGGGCGGATTACAATGAACACATATATGGCAAACATTCAATGCCAACAGACAAACAACATTCAATTTTAGACAGACACAGAGGCATTTTTTTAAACATCTTTCCAGCTTCACGATTCCGGCCACAGGGGGAGCTGTTGCTTCACCGTCCATTGGTGGCTGTTCTTCCTCATTCTTTTCCTCGTGAGCAGTTTTATGGTGTTGTAGATTAGTTAAATTAGCCTCCCGCATAAAGCGTCCCTAAATTTTCCCTACTTGACAGATGCAACTGTCTTTCGGGGCTGCTAGGTCAACAGCAAGCCGGGGCTATTTTTTTTTTTTATGGTCGGAGGCTTAACCCGACCCGGGCTTTGAACTCATGACCTCTCGGTCAGTAGTGATTTATAGCAGCTGGTTACTAGCCAGCTGCGCCACAGCCCGGCCCCTTTGTACAATTATACAATTAATAAGGACAGACAAAGACTGACAACACAACAGAGGTAAAGGCAGTTGTTTTCCCATCTTATTTTCAGCATCTGGAGGCTGTGCTCTGTTAAGGTATGGTTTTGTGTAGTTGTGAAATTTGACTTATGGTTTAAAGCAAATTGCTTGTATATGCCTGTAATGCAGCAAGTGATCCAGCATTCCAGTAGTGTAAGAGTTAATCTCATAGAGTAGAGATTTATTGCTAGAGGGAAACAGTGAGCGATTTCCGGTATACCTCACAACCTCTGAGGATGCCTGCCATAGATGTGGGAGAGAACACTTCTGGAACATGGCCATACAGCCCGGAAAACACACAACCGTGTGATTCCGGCCATGAAAGCCTTTGACAACAAAACAGAACTGGTCAAGCATTTGTTGGCACTGGTGTTTTCCAGCCATTGCTGTCTTCTATTGCTTCTTACCTGGTTCCGCTGGGGGCCCGAGGGGGGGACGCGACGATCAGGTGGGATTTCGGCACCGGCGGGGGCAAAGGTGGGGTCGGCTGTGGCTCACTGAAACTCAAGGACCGGCTTCGGACCTGCAAAGCAGAACCAAGGGTTCGTTTGGGTTTTAACCACCCTTTCCTTATCCCATGCGTCTCTATCTAAGTCTCTCAGATCCAACTATTCATCCAGATTTTTGGAGTTCGGTGTCATCTCTATGCAGATGACACTAAACTTGACTACTCTTATTATTATTATTATTATTATTATTATTATTATTATTATTATTATTATTATTATTATTATTCTGCTCCCGAACCCCACCCCACCCCCACCAAAAGTCATCAGAATAAAATGTGTGATTTTCAAGCATCGTTTGCTCCTATGTCACACAAAGAAAATCTAAATCTGTGAATGCTGGGGCAGAAGAACCAAAACTGGAGACTCACCGGCGAGAGGGTGGGGATGGTGGAGGTGGCGGCCGCCCAGCTGATGCTGGTGAATATGTGCGGAGACACCGGGATCTGGATGGAGGGCAAAGCCTGAGCAAAGAGACAACAGTTCAGTCAGTTTCGTGTCTTAGCGGTTTCCGAGACACAAGCCATTTCGACACTGGGCAGTGTCTTAAATTCCATTCACTAACTTCTGATAGACTGTGAAACCATGATGATGATAATGATGATGACGGTGATGATAGGCCCTCCATTTTCATCAAGGTTGGGGCACAGGGCTTGTCAAAACAAAACATGGATGAAAAACCTGCAATTTTATTTACGCCTATGAATGACTAGCAAAGTGTTCTCTCTAGAGCAGTAGTTTGCACTCTCCAACATTAGTACCAAAAGGGTACGAATCAGTTTTTGGTCAACTTTAGATTTCGTGTGGTTATTTGGGGTGCCGATTCAGAAAATTGCATTGGACAAACCACATCAGCCCTGTTTCTAATACACAACATATGCCATCCAGTAGTCACCATCTGCTCACCCACAGAAAACCATATTTAATAATCTAGAGCTGATGTGGTCTATCCAATGCAATGGTCAGCTCTGTGGAGTAATAATAATAGTAATAATAATAACAACAACAATAATAATATTTTTGTATGCCGCCTCCATCTCACCCAATGGGGACTTGGAGCGGCTCACATGGGGACCAGGCCCAATCAATACAAAGGAAAGGGGCAGAAATAAAATAAAATAAATAAAAAGGAGTTTTGCGGACCAGTATTTCGTTCTCACAGTCCAATGCTGGGCTATGGACCACAGGTTGAGAACCATTACTCTAGAGGTTTCTATGGTCAGCCTATCCTTTTTAGTGGTCATTACTGCAAATGAATGAACGAATTGTGCCAATTACACTATGTAACAAAATTTGAATAATTTTCTGTCCCTTGGGTTGAAAGTTTTATTTCCTGTTTAACTGTGTGACGCTTACTTTGAACATAGATGTTCTACTCCAGAAACTTTGTTTTTGTGGTTTCTACAAGGTGTGTTGAATTGGTTGAGACGCGATGAGAGATTTATTAAAAAATAAGAGCAAAATATTCCACAGGATGCCCCACAAAAACAAATTTTTCATACTTTAATCAACTTTTCCCATGTTTTTATGATAGAACCAATTAGGAAATGACACGGATAACCCAGGAACAAAAAATCGTGTTACATAGTTGTATGTAATAATAAAAGTTGTATGGAAAGAAATTCAATGTAAACAATTCCCAGATATTATAATGATGATGATGATGCTTTATTTATAGCCCACCCTATCTCCCTGAAGGGACTCAGGGCGGCTTACAGCAAAATAAAACACATTGGCAAACATTCAATGCCGAGGCTACAAATAAGAATTCAAAAAACAGCTTAAATAAACAAGACATAATACATTCACACTTTTAACATATTAGATCCTTAAGAATGCTTAAAATTCAACTATAGTCACTGAGGCTAAGATGTTCCAAGATGGGCAAGTCTCATGCCATTCAACTAAGGGAAATGATTCTGTGTTTCTAAGAGTTAAGTACTCACATTGCTCAATAAATAAGTCTACTCAAGAGATTTGAATAAATGAGTTTGTTCTAAGGCATGTTGGTCTAAAGACCATTATACATGGGGCAGCATCTGCCAAAAACCATAACCTTGGTTCAGTAGGTACTGAAAGCCTTCAGAATATTTTTAAGACCCAACCGAGAGAGGGAGATGAGCACTAGATCATCTGCATACATTGGGATTTCGTTAACATGTCCTCTGTTGGAATCTCTAGGTCAGAGCTTTGCAAACTTTTCATGTTTGTAAACCCCAAAAAGCTAAACCTGAAAAAGGTTGGGGACTGACTCCATCACCATCATTACCATCAGGATTAGATTTTTGCTCTCCAGGGTGGGCCCATCCTACCTGGTATGCGTGGTCCGCCTGAATGTGCCAGAAGGAACTGGGAGCCGACTGGCTGAGGGTGCTGCCGGACAGATGGGGCTCCAGAGAAGCGGCCTGATCCAGGACAATAGCTTCTGGCTGGGAAGGAGCCGGCTGGATGACGATGGGAGAGGATCCGGCGAAGGAAGGAGCAGCGGTGGAGGGGCTGGGGACCGTGGTGGGGGGCTCCGGGGGTGCCTCCTCCTTGACCTGCATTTCGGTGTAGTAGAAGTCTTCCTCCCGTTTCCTCTGGTCAGAGTTGGCACCGTCCCTGCAACAGGAATCAACAACGGAAGGACATTGATAAGCTAGAGGACATCCAGAGAAGGGTGGCCAAAATCGTCAAAGGTCTGGAAAACCTATTTGAATTCATTTCATATCTGTGACTATTTCTCTTTTGTCTCTTATCCTTACTACGTATTGTCACACCAGCAATTTCCCTGGTTTGTTCTCTCTCTCATCCAATTTGAATCCATTGCTCCATAATGACTTGGGAGCGGCTGAAAACACGCCTGCTCCATCTTCAATAGGACATTCTTTCAAGTATTCAACCACAGCTATCATGTTCCTTTTCTCAACCTTCTCTTCTTCAAGCTAAACCTATCCGGCTCCTCGAGCTGCTCTTCAGAGGCATTCATGGCTTCCAGAGTATGGCTTGTTTACCTAAGAAAATGCCTTGCAAGGTATCTCCAAGTTCTCTATGGTCAACTTGTTGGTTTGTGACTCTTTTTAAGACAAATACAACGGGTCAGAAATAATAATGACAACTTCTGATGAAGGTTGGCCACCACCACCACCACCACCACAACTTCTTCACCATAAACATCATCTGTATCTGGAGACCAGTGGTGCCAACCTATGGTTCCGGCATAACCCAATCTCTTCGGATGCATCTACACTGTAGACATAACACAGTTTGACACCACTTTAGCTGTCATGACTCAATGCTATTGGTTAATGGGGATTGTAGGTGGTGAGGCCCCTAGGCTCTTTGATAAAGAAAGCCAGAGACTCTGCAAAACTACTAGCTCCCAGGGCTCCATTGCACTGAGGCATTGCAGTTAGTGGTATCAAACTGCATTAATTCTACTGTGTAGATCAGGGGTCCCCAAAATTTTTTAACAGGGGGCCAGTTCACGATCCTTCGGACCATTGGAGGGCCGGACTATAGTTGGCCACCGAGCAATAATAATAATGATGATGATGTTGCCATCCCAGCTGACAGTCACATGACGAAAAACAACAAGAAAAACTCAGCCGCTATCAGGACCACAAGACTGAACTTCAAAGACTCTGGCAGAAACCAGTGCAGGTGGTTCCGGTGGTGATGGGCACACTGGGTGCTGTGCCAAAAGATCTCCGCCAGCATTTGGAAACAATAGGCATTGACAAAATCACGATCTGCCAACTGCAAAAGGCCACCCTACTGGGATCTGCACGCATCATCCGAAAATACATCACACAGTCCTAGACACTTGGGAAGTATTCGACTTGTGATTTTGTGATACGAAATCCAGCATATCCATCTTGTTTGCTGTGTCATAATAAAATTATTATTATTATTATTATTATTATTATTATTATTATTATTATTATTATTATTATTATTATTGACACAAAGATAGTATGACACCGCAAACGAGATCTATACGCTGGACTTGGTATTACAAAATCACAAGTTGAACACTTTCCAAGTGCTTAGGACTGTGTGATGTATTATTATTATTATTATTATTAATAATAATAATAATAATAATAATAATAAAGTGGGTTGGAAGAGACCCCTTGGGCCATTGAGTCCAATCCCCTTCTGCCTTTGTGCACCAAAAGCACAAGCAAAGCACCCCCAATAGATTGCCACCCAGCCTCAATGTTAATAATAATAATAATATTAATAATAAGCACGCAAAATAATAATGAGCACGCAAAGATACTGTGGGACTTCCGAATCCAGACTGACAAAGTTCTGGAACACAACACACCAGACATCACAGTTGTGGAAAAGAACAAAGTTTGGATCATTGATGTTGCCATCCCAGGTGACAGTCGCATTGACGAAAAACAACAGGAAAAACTCAGCCGCTATCAGGACCTCAAGTTTGAACTTCAAAGACTCTGGCAGAAACCAGTGCAGGTGGTCCCGGTGGTGATGGGCACACTGGGTGCCGTGCCAAAAGATCTCAGCCGGCATTTGGAAACAATAGGCATTGACAAAATCACGATCTGCCAACTGCAAAAGGCCACCCTACTGGGATCTGCACGCATCATCAGAAAATACATCACACAGTCCTAGACACTTGGGAAGTGTTCGACTTGTGGTTTTGCAAAACGAAACCCAGCATATCTATCTTGCTTGCTGTGCCATACAACGTCGTTGTGTTGATAATAATAATAATAATAATAATAATAATAATAATAATAATAATAATAATAAATACATCACACAGTCCTAGACACTTGGGAAGTGTTCGATTTGTGATTTTGTTATACAAAATCCAGCATACCTACCTTATTTGCTGTGTCATACAATGTTGTTGTGTCAATAATAATAATAATAATAAGGGTTGTAAGAGAAGAAGAGACCCCTTGGGTCATTTAGTCCAACCCCCTTCTGCCCTTGTGCCGTGGGGGCCGGATAAATAGCTTTGATGGGCCGCATCCGGCCCCCGGGCCTTAGTTTGGGGACCCCTGGTGTAGATGCATGACAATCCCTTCCAGGCGTAATCATAGGGCTTACCCCAGGTGCTGCGTCTTCACGTGCCTCTTGATCCCGACGATGGAGCGGAGGACTTTGCCACAATTGGGCCACAAGCACTTGTACATCACCTTCACCGAGTTCTAAGAGAGACATAGATACAAATCGGTCAGTGGACAAGGATAAAATCTCACAGGATGCTTCCTCTTGGGTCTCTTTCCCAGCACTTTGGGATCTCTTTGGGTGCATCTCTTGATGCAGAACAAAAAGACCTTTCAAATAAGTTGAAGTTTCAAGCCATGCCCACCTTCCTTTTCCGCGGAGCCGGCTCCTCAAAGAGAAAGGGGTCTGAGTCCGTCTCGAACCCGTCGTCGGTCCTTGGAGAACTAAGGGCCTCGCTGGAGTATTTGGGGCTGGGCTCCGAGTGCGGGGGCGAAGGGGTCGAGATGCCGCTCCAATGGCCGCTGGTGGTGCTGCTCCCGCCGTCGGACAAGTCGCCGCTCTCCTTCCAGACGTCGCAGGAGGCTTGGGAGGCTGGAGAAGAGAGGAGGAGGCGGGTGCAAATTACGCCACCGCTTTGCAAGTACCGTATATACTTGAGTATAAGCCGACCCAAATATAAGCCGAGGCACCTAATTTTATCAACTGGGATAACTTATTGACTCAAGTATAAGCCGAGGGTGGGAAATGCGGCAGTTATGGGCAAATTTCAAAATAAAAATAGATACCAATAAAATTTCATTAACTGAGGCATCAGTAGGCTAAATGTTTTTGAATATTTACTGTATTTCAAAGAAAAGCAATAAACTAGCTCTATAAGTGAAAAAGTAGGGGCAACAAAAACAATATGGTATCAACAATAACCTAATAATAATAATAATAATAATAATAATAATAATAATAATAATAATAATAATAATAATAAAAAAATTCATTTGGATCCCCACCCTATCTCCCCATGGGGACTCAGGCCGGCTTCCAACATAGTAACAGGCAAACATTCAATGCTTATATAAACAATGCAGAGCTAGATATAGATCTATAATTATAGATACTAATTTCACATATGCATTTCCCCCTGAAATGTTTGCAAATCCCATTTGTGTGTGTGTGTGCATTTCCCCTACAATATTTGCTATATATATATATATATATATATATATATATATATATATATATTCATATCTATCTAGACATGTCTATATATATTGGTGTGTTCATTTCCCCCCTGTAATATTTGCAAGCCCTATATATAGGTAGGTAAGAATATATTCATATCTATCCAGACATCTCTCTTTATATAGATATCTGCAGAGACTTGCAAACATATGAGGGTAAATTCATATATAAAAATAATGTATATAGATAAGATACACATATAAAGGTACATGGATCTATATGTATAAAAGATTTGCAAAGACCTGCAAACATATGAGGGGAAATTCATATATAAAATTAATGTATATAGATAGATACAAATATAAAGGTACATAGAGATTGCAAAAGCTTGCAAGGGGTTAATGCCTATGTAATTGTAATGTAATTACAAAAATCTAATCTAATCTAATCTAAAAATCTAATGTAGGAGAGTTTAACAAATATTTCAGGGGAAAATGCTTTCATAAGATTAATGAATATATAGTTTCCTTCTTCCTGACTTGAAAGGGTGTGTCTCTTTTCAAAACATTCCCTTGATTAAGAGGGAGGGAGGCTTTGCAAAAGAAAACACACTGATAAGGGAGGAGAAGAGAGAAATAGATCACATATTGCAAGCAATAGCCTGCAGGCTCTGTTGCTGGCCTTGACCTTGTCCCAATTATAAGCCGGGGGAGGCTTTTTCAGCTCACAAATAAGGGATGAAAAACCCGGCTTATTTTTTGAGTATATACGGTAAATTGAGAGAGATTCCATGCTCCCAGTATACCCCATTTTATGCCCTTTAGAGCAGGCATGAGCAAACCTCAGCCCTCCAGGTGGTTTTGGACTTCCAAGGTTGTTAGGAATTGTGGGAGCTGAAGTCCAAAACACCTGAAGGGCCGAAGTTTGCCCATGCCCGCTTTAGGGGGATTTTGCTATTAATGCCCAGGGTTAGGTATTTGGCAAGAATAAACGTTAGAAAAAGTCACTGTTCGTTTCTGGATTTTATGAACAGTCTCATTAGGAAATGTGTAAGCATGTAGGTAAACTACAATTCCCATCATTCTCTGTCATTGTCTGCAATTTTTAGTGCACCGCCAAATCCCAGGTTTTGATAGGATGGAAACATGGCAGCAAAAGTGCAATTGGATTGCTGTAACTTTGAATATGCATTGAACATCTTTGAATGGTTTTTGTATATTTGTATGTTTTAAATTGTGCACTAATGATTTTATGTCACACCTCTTTGAATCCCCTTCAGGAGAGAGAATGCGGGATATAAATAAATACAACAACAACAACAATAATACATTATTATTGTTGTTTTGTTGTTGTTGTTGACAAAATACAGCATATATATCCCGTTTGCTGTGTCATACTCTGTCTTTGTGTCAATAATAATAATAATAATAATAATAATACCTGCATTAATTTTGCAGTGTAGAGCACACCCTTTGTCTTTCATATTACGTTGTTGTTGTTGTTGTTGTTGACGAATTCCAGCATATATATCCCGTTTGCTGTGTCATACTCTGTCTTTGTGTCAATAGTAGTAGTAGTAATAATAATAATAATAATACCTGCATTAATTTTGCAGTGTAGAGGCACCCTTTGTATTCTACCACCTACTCACGTTCTCTAAAAAGTTTAGGAACTTAATTGAGAGTAAACATTCCATAACTATTCAAAACAAAGATCACATTCTTACTGCAATCTGTACTATAGAATTATTATTATTATTATTATTATTATTATTATTATTATTATTATTATTATTATTATTATTATACGAGGTAATAGACTTTATTTATATGCCACTCTATTATATTATTATTATTATTGACAAAATCCAGCATATATATCTCGTTTGCTGTGTCATACTGTCCTTGTGTCAATAATACTAATAATTATGATGATGATTATGATTATGTTATTTGAGTTTGTCACATTGTTATTCATTTGCTGCTCGTCTTATGTAGTGTGATAAGGTTATAATTGCTAGTTTTTTAAAGGTTATAATTGCTAGGATTTTTTTAGAAAACGAACAAAAAAATCCCGAAAACTGCATTAATTTTGAAGTTTAGAGGCACCCTTTGTCTCTTTTATAATAACAATAATGTAATATGAAAAAGACAAAGGGTGCCTTCCACACTGCAAAATTAATTTCCCAGTTTTTGGGAATTTTTTGTTTGTTTCTTTAAAAAACTCACAATTATAACTTTATCATACTACATAAAATCACTAATCATGAATAGCAAATGAATAACAATGTAAGTGACAAACTCAAATAACATGTTCAAGTTCTGTCCCTCCTCTGTATATTGAGCCACTAAAAGCAGACATAAAATCACTAATCAATCATGAGAAGCAAATGAATAATAGTTTATGCCACATATTCAAATAACATTTCCAAGTTCTGTCGCTCCTCCCTATTCCGAGCCTCCAAAAGCAGACTATGCAACAGGGAGAAGCCATTCTCTTTTTAAACATTGATATTGCAATCTAGTGTGCGAAGGAAACTAGGTTACTTGGTAGGAAGGCCGAGTTCATTTTATGCAGGATGCATGAATATGTTGAGTGACGAGGAAAAGAAATGCAGAGAAGGAGGAGAAAACGGGAAGACGGTTTCCTTGACATGAAACCAAGGGTGCATCATTCTACACTGTAGAGTTAATGCAGTTTGACATCACTATTACTGCCATTGATCAATGCTGGAGAATTATAGCAGTTGTAGTTTTGCAAGGTCTTTAGCCTTCTCTGCTAAAGATGCCCAACCAAACTACAACTTTATGAAACCATAGCATGTACAAGTGGTGCCAAAATGCATTATCAGGGCTGCGGTGTTGAAACAGGTTAAACCATTGGAACTGTTGGATTTGCTGATCTAAAAGTTGGCAGTTCAAAGCCGTGGGTCGGGGTGAGCTCCCGCTGTTAGCCCTAGCTCCTGCCAACCTAGCAGCCTGAAAACATGCAAATGTGAGTAGATCAATAGGTACCACTTTGATGGGAATGTAATTAAGGCGCTCATGCAGCCATGCCGGCAACACAACCAGGAGGTGTCTATGGACAACAGGCTCCTCGGCTTGGAAATGGAACAAGGGCACCTCCCCATGGCCAGAGTTGAGCACCACCTCCAGAAAGCCAGAAATGAAAGAGGAAGCCTTTACCTTTGTTCTGTGTATTTGTATGTCATTGTGATTCCACAGTATTAAAGGCATTGAATATTTGCCTATCTGTGTATGTTGTAATCCGCTCTGAGACCCCTCGGGGAGATAGAGTGGCATATAAATAAAGTCTATTACCTCGGATTATTATTATTATTTCTATAGTACAGATTGCAATACGAATGTGATCTTTGTTTGGAATAGTGTTATGGAATGTTTACTCTCAATTAAGTTCCTAAACTTTTTAGAGAACGTGAGTAGGTGGTAGAAGAAAACCTAAATTGATCTGGATACCTTGGTATGTTTAAATCTGGTTTGTATCTGTAAGAGTTAGGATTACAAGTCAGTAAATTAGTTATATAATAGTCCCCATATCCACTGATTCTGCATCCAACCGTGGCTGAAGAATATTCCCAGGCATGCAGATGGGACCAAATGGGGGAAGGAGAGCTTAATATCCCAGAAGATAATAATAATAATAATAATAATAATAATAATAATGATGTTGTTATTATAGTCATCTTGTTTGCTGTGTACTAATATTGTTGTGCATCAAATAGTAATAATAATAATAATAATAATAATAATAATAATAATGGAGCTCCTGGTGGTGCAATGGGCTTGTGCCAGCAGGATTGATGTCCGAAAGTTCGGCGGTTCGAATCCGGGAAGAAGGGTGAGCTCCCGTCTGTCAGCTCCAGCTTCCCACGTGAGGATATAAGAGAAGCCTCCCACAAGGATGGTAAAACATCCGAGTGTCCCCTGGGCAACATCCTTGCCGGCGGCCGATTTTTTCATACCAGGAGCGACTTGCAGTTTCTCAAGTTGCTCCTGACACTAATAATAATAATAATAATAATAATAATAATAATAATAATAATAATAATATCAGGATCCAAAATGACTGTTGCAGATTACAGAGCTAAACCCAAACTAACACAATGATTATTAACAGAGAGAAATGGATGATCCTCCACTTAAGCAGAAGAAATAAAATAAACAATGGGTGACACCTGCCTTGAGAGCAATCCCCAAGCTGAATAAGAGCCAACAATGTGATGCGGCAGCTAAAAGAGTCAATGTAATTCTAGCCTACATCAATAGGAGGACAGCATCTAGATAGATTGGAGTCATAATCGTCCTCTGTCAGATGAATATGCTGTCTGGGATCCGCTGGATTTCCTTTCTCTTTCTTTGTGGATATTTTTAAACGCTCTATGGCCATCTGTTGTAAGGGAGGGTTGGTCTAGATGGTCTTTGGGGCTCCCACTCTAGTTGAATATGCTACCTGGGAATCAGTGGAGTCTCCTTCTTTGGAGGTCTTCAAGGAGCAGCCAGATGGGCATCTGTTGGGAGTGCTTTGATGGTGTCTTATGGAAAGGGTTTGTAGCACCTTAACTTCCTTCTTGTTTACAAGTTCCACTCAGTGCACTTTGCCCAGCTAATTTTATGTTTTTATTGCTGTGTTTTTCATGTGTTTTATAATGATTGTGATTTTTCAATGCCTTTTAAATTTATTTGTGTGTTTTTGTATTTGATATTACTGTATGCTGGTTTTATATCTGTAAGCCGCCCCGAGTCCCTCTGGGGAGATGATGGCGGGGTACAAAAATAAAATTATTATTATTATTATTATTATTATTATTATTATTATTATTATTAAGGGGTTGGACTAGATAGCCTTTGGGTGGCCTTTTCTATGATTCTACTATGGGAGCAGAGTCCTAATGCTTCCAGATAACTCCCCAGCCTCATTATGACTTAATCTATATATATAAAAGGGTAATGAAATTTTGGCCTAGGACAAAACAACAAAACTACACATCCCAGAAACACTAAACTTGGCAGCACAACCCCTCATCCATGCCTCTACGTTCATACAACAAAAAGCTCCAGCTACTCCAGAAAACGGCCAGGCTTTGAGACTGCAAGGCTATTCACTGCTATTCCACCTGGCCAACAAAGGATTCCCGTAAGCCACAGCAACGTGTGGCCGGGCAAAGCTAGTAATTAATATAATGTGAGACATCCCCAGTTCTCCTTCCAAATCCATGAAAATCATCCTTATCTCCCAGCCAGATGTTTCCTGTCCTTGCTTTGGATGGCCTTTTCCACAACACCTTTGCAACCAACCCGGCTTGCAGCAAACCACCGCCAGCTCCGAGGCTCTTGCATTTCCCACGCCACCGGGTCCTATTTTTAGAGACGCACACACACAGGGTCCAACATGACTGCGGGGAAGCTCCTCTAAATAAATCTCCCTGCTGATGTTCCCATTCCCTAACAGGTCTGAGCATTCAGCCAGAAACGGCAGCCGGCCGGCCGGTCAAGTTTCACGTTCGTCTTCGCTCTCTCTCCTTCCATTTCTCTCTCTCTTTGGGAATGAGGACGTCGGTCCACATCTCAAGCCAGCTGCCTGTCCTGCAGCTGTCCAAAAGCAAGAGACGGGGACAGAGCGGATTGTTGGGGGAAATCAGGCATTTAGCAGCTTCCCTGGGACTCAATTCAAGGTCTTGCTTTGCTCCAGCAAGGAAAGCACTGCACCGACTCCTTGCTTTGAGATTTTGGCAGGAGTAGTTTTGCCCAAATGCCAGTGCCATCTATAGCAGCATAGTTCTCGGATCAAGGGAAGACATAGTCCTACTTGATTCTTTTTTGGTCAGACCTCGCCTGGAATAGTAACCCTATGTCCAGTTCTTGGAACCACATTAAAAAATGTAAGACAATAAGTAAAGGTAGAGGTTTCCCCCAGACATTAAGTCTAGTTGTGTCCGACTCTGGGGGTTGGTGCTCATCTCCATTTCTAAGCCAAAGAGCCAGTGTTGTTCACAGACACCTCCTAGGTCATGTGGCCAGCATGACTGCATGGAGTGCCACTGCCTTCCCGCCGGAGCAGTACCTACTGATCTACTCACACTGGCATGTTTTCGAACTGCTAGGATGGAAGAAGCTGGAGCTAACAGCGCGCGCTCACTACGCTCCCCGGATTCAAACCTACATAATAAGGCTCCATCTTCCATGCCAAGGAACTTTAAGGGCGCCTTTATTACCTCACCGCTTAAAGCGGTACCTATTTATCTACCTATTTATCGACTCACATTTCTGCTTTCTGTATTGTCGAAGGCTTTCATGGTCGGAATCACTGGGCTGCTGTGAGTCTTTAAGGCTGTATGGCCATGTTCTAGGAGCTTTCTCTCCTGCTTTTGACCTGCTAGGTGGGCAGGTGAGCTGGGGCTAACAGCAGGTGCTCACACTAAACTGGGATCGAACTGCCGACATTTCGATCAGCAGGATTTTTCTGCAGCATAGCGGTTTAGAAATCATCTGAACAGGGGCAGAAAGAGCAACGTAAACACCACAGGGGTGTTCACCCTTCCTTATACTATCCAAAGCGCATATATGTATGTGTGAGTGTGTGTGTGTGTGTATATATATATCTCCACACACACACATATACATACATACATACATACATACATACACACATACACGTTTGGCTGGAGTTACACTTAATGTACATGTTCCGATTTCCATACAAATGCAACTTAAGGACAAGCCTACAGAACCCATCTGGTTCGTAACTTGGACAGAAAATACTAAAATGCATAGATATAGGATAAGTACCAGCTGGCTTGACCGCAGTCCATATGAAAGCAATCTAAGAGTCTTAAATGCACCACAAGCTGAACATAAGCCAAGCAAATGCGATTCTAGGCTGCATCAATACGTGTTTTGTTTTGTCTTGCAAGAACAGCCTTAAGACACCATAGTAAGTAAATGAAAACTGCTTTACTTAAGCAAAACATAAAGTACAGCACACTCAGTGGAATAATGCAAAAGAAAGCAAGGAAGTCTTAGGGCAAATGCAGTTCTTAGTCTCTGATACAGTCCCAAATCAAATAGCAGTCTTACTCCAAAGAAAGAAACAGCAATAAATCCAGATGCAGACTTGGAGCAGGCACACGGGGAGCGAAAGCATTAGTCACTTTGTTACCAGCAAGAGCTGACTGAACCTGCTTCTGCTTTATAGTCCTGAGTCCCCTCACAGCTGCTAGGGCAGTTCCCAATTACTCAGCTGCATTTCTGGCAGCTATTCTAGCTGAACGACATCTCTGCTGTTTCTTTTTGCCTCTCCTAAAATGAGGGTACTTGCAAAATCTCCTCCTCAGATTCCAACTCATCCTCAGATTCATGAACACTTTCCTGCTCCCTTTCCCTAACAATAGGAGTCTAGTGTCTAAACTGAAGGAAGTCATAGTCCTGCTCTCTTCTGCTTTGGTCAGACTTCACCTGGAATAATCCTGCATCCAGGTCACACTGATCAAATTTGCAGATGATACCAAATTTGGATGGATAGTGAATTCTCCAAAGAACAGGATCAGGACTTAACAGGTCACAGAACTGTCTCAGACCTCACAGAATGAACTTCCATCAGGGAGAAATGTATGGCATGATACTTAAGATAGTAAAATATAAAATATACAGGTATATACGATGGAGGACACCTGGTTGAAAACAATTATGTGATAGCCATGTTGAAATACCCGAAAGGGGGATAAGATTATTCTCTGCTACTCCAGAGACGGAACAATGGATTCAAACTACCGTATATACTCGAGTATAAGCCGACTCGAATATAAGCCAAGGCACCTAATTTAACCACAAAAAACTGGGATAACTTATTGACTGGAATATAAGCTGAGGGTGGGAAATGCAGCAGCTATGGGTAAATTTCAAAATAAAAACAGATACCAATAAAATTTCATTAATCGAGGAATCAGTAGGTTAAATGTTTTTGAATATTTACCATATTTCAAAGAAAAACAATAAACTAGCTCTATAAGTGGAAAAGTAGGGGCAACAAAAACAATATGGTATCAACAATAACCTAGTAATAATAGTAATAATAATAACAGCAACAACAAGAACAAAAACTTCATTTGGATCCCACCCTATCTCCCCATGGGGACTCAGGCCGGCTTCCAACATAGTAACAGGCAAACATTCAATGCTTAAACAAACAATGCAGAGCTAGATATAGATCTATAATTATAGATACTAATTTTACATATGTATTTCCCCCTGAAACATTTGCAAATCCTGTGTGTGTGTGTGTGTGTGTGCATTTCCCCCTATATGTAGGTAAGAATATATTCATATCTATCCAGAATCTATCCAGAATCTCTCTTTATATAGATATTTGCAGAGACTTGCAAACATAAGAGGGTAAATTCATATATAAAAATAATGTATATGTATGGCTACAGGTACACAGGTACATGGATCTATATGTATAAAGGATTTGCAAACAAATGAGGGGAAATTCATATATAAAATTAATGTATATAGATAGATACACATATAAAGGTACATACAGATGGCAAAAGCTTGCAAGGGGTTAATGCCTATCTATCTGTAGGAGAGTTTAACAAATATTTCAGGGGAAAATGCTTTCATAAGATTAATGAATATATATTTTCTTCTTCCTGACTTGCAAGAGTGCTTCTCTTTTCAAAACATTCCCTTGATTAAGAGCGAGGGAGGCTTTGCAAAAGAAAACACACTGATAAGGGGAGAAGAGAGAAATAGATCACATATTGCAAGCAATAGCCTGCAGGCTCCGTTGCCAGCCTTGACCTTGAATAAGGGCTGAAAACTCGGCTTATCTTCGAGTATATACGGTAATTTATAATTTTGTTATATTTCTCATACATTGAAACTCAGGTATAGCAAACTCACCTGGGATGCTGGCATCGCTGCTGGGTGGGCTCTGCACCACCGGGCTGCAGGATAAGCTGGTTAAGACCATGGCAGCCATCATTTCATCCATCTCAACAGCAGCATCTGATTTTCTAGGATGGGAAGAGATGGGATTAAAACCATGAAAAGATCAGGCATGGGCCCTCCAGGTGTTTTGGACTTCAACTCCCACAATTCCTAACAGCCGGTAGGCTGTTAGGAATTGTGGGAGTTGAAGTCCAAAACACCTGGAGGGCCAAAGTTGGCCCATGCCTAGTGGAGATGCAACTCCCAGGATTCCATATCAGTGAGCCACGGCTTAAAGGGGTGCTAAACTGCATTAATTCTGCAGTGTAGATGCACCCCCACATCGGACACATTGCATTATTGCAAATTATTGCAAGCATTTCCGATGAAAACCTTCCCCTCTTCGAAACCACGGAGGTCAAACAAAGTCTAGGCATCGTTCCTCCGATCCGTACCGGAATTTTGCACTCAGCGAGGAACTCCGTTCCCTTTGCTTCCCTGGGAGAAAGAGCTATAAAAAGGCGCCTTTGGCATAATGAATTATTTAAACGAACCACTCCAGGCAACCCTTCACGAGCAGACCTTCAAAACATCCAATGATGAAAAAATAATAATAAAAAGAGCCTTCCAGAGTTAAAACTTCAAAGATGGCGCTCCAGCTGTTGGCTTCGTTTGCATCAAATTGGGCTTTGGGAATGTTCAAAGGTGGATCTCTACACTGTAGAATGAATGCAGTTTGATATCACTTTACATGCTATGCCTCAGTGCTATGGAGTCCTGCAAGTTGCAAGCCACAAGGATCGGGTTGGAGCAAGTCAGCAGATACATAACAACATACGAGGGTTGAATGAAAAGTAATGCCTCCACCTTTGTAACTCAACAGATGGCAGTACTGGTATGCGGCCAGTACTGGCTTGTTCAGTAGACTCTCCTCTACAGTTCCATTTGGCGGGAAGCTTTAGCATTGAATGGTTGTGTTGTTAAAGTGCAAAGTATGGAACCCTGCGCAGGCGGTCAATCAATGCGACTTAAGCAACGTGCAGTCATTGAATTCTTGACAGCAGAAGGTGTCACCCCAAAGGAGATTCCTCAGAGAATGCAAGATGTTTATAGTGATTGTGGTGATGTGAGTCCTGTGCGTCGTTGGGCGAGTAAGTTGAAAGATGTTGAGGTGGGAACATCTGACTTGCATGACAAACAGTTGGGACGTCCTGTGACAGCAACCACCGAGTTTCACAAGCAAAAGGTGGACAGATTGATTCAGGACGATCGTCATATCACTCAGAGGGAAGTTTCAAGCATCATCGGCATTTCACAAGAACGTGTGGGTCACATTATTGCTTTGCTTGGCTATCGGAAGATCTGTGCACGATGGGTCCTGAGAGATGGCGGTTGCGGAAACAGAGTGTCGACTTCTTCCGAGATGGTTTCAGAAAACTTGTTCATCGTTGACAAAAATGTATCCAATTGTCTGGTGACTATGTGGAAAAGTGAATAGTGGTAGCTAAAGAGCACATTCTAAGGATTATTTCTGCGTTTGATTTACTAAAATATTCTCATCCAAACCCAAGTAACCAAGGTGGAGGCATTACTTTTCATTCAACCCTCGTACAAAACAAGAAGATACATAATAACAACAGAAGGTATGGTGATCATGGTGATGTAGATGCAAGCAGTCACCTTTTAGGTACATCGATATTCTGCGACACGGATCTTAGGGCCGACACCACAGCAGCATCCACCGTGTTCAGGCAATCCTCGGTGGCCATGGGAATGGTGCCAAATCCCAATGTCGTGGCTACGGCTTGCTGCGCATCCAAGGCTGGCATGCGCAACATCGGGGCATTCGCTGGCTGTGCTTCCTCCACTTTGCGGCAGATGGCAAATCCATTTTCAGGGAGCAAGGCTTTCACTTCGTCGCTGGCACAGTCATGATGCTCCATCAAGCCGGCTTTATCTTGCTCGTTGCAAAAGACGCTCGCCTGTAAGAAGAAAAGGCATCAATTTGCAATTATAAATGGCACACTCCCTTCACATTCATTTTGGCGGGCGGGATCCTGACCAAAGTAGAAATTCACATATATACATATTGTAATGCCTCATGGGCCTTGTAGTCCTGCTCCCAGTGCCACCGTGGCGGATGAAGATGAAAACATGGGGTTTTCGCCAGCTCAGCAAGAGCCGGAATTTTTCCAGATGCCTGATGTTGATGTTTTTGCCCAAGAACCCATTAAAACAGACCTTGAGCAGCTCTCACCCCCTTTTGCTAGGAGACAGTCCTATGCTGCGGGCAGGGGAGAGAAGGAGCAGGTTCGCAGGAGTTTGAGACTTGCAGCTAAACAAGACACTGATTAGCCATGTTCCCCTGGGAAAATCTAGGGAGTCTCACATCTGGAGAGAGCTGTGTTTCGTTTCCTGTTCTCTAGGGAAAGAGAACGCTGGACACCTGCTTTGCAGGAAAACGAGACCTAGTTAAATGTGCCTGGCACGGGAGGTTCCGTGCGGAGTCAACAGAGCAGCTCCAGGAGTGATTTCGTGTTTCCAGCCTAGTGTGGACTTCGCAAAGTCCGCAAACCCAGTCTCCTTGCTTTGTCGAACCAAGTATTCAAGAATTGCCTTGCCTTGTTCCTAGCCACGGACCTTGCTCATAGAATCAAGTTTTGCTTCCAGCCTTGTTGTGGAATTACCTTGGACCTTGAAAGACTCTGGACATTTCCCCACACTATTGCTTGGCAATAGTTTGTATTTCGGTTTGTTGGATTCTACTTTGAACTCTAATATCATTTATTGGACAAAACATTTCTGGACTATATTTGACCTCATCTGATAGGTCTGCTTCTGGACTATATTTTCTACTTGTTTTTATTATTCTTATATATTTCTTTAATAAAGATATTAGATAGATATTGGCCTCTGTGTCCGGTTCTTAGTGCTCCGTTGCCTTGGGCGTGACACATATACATATATACATACACATACAGACATATTATATACACACATAATATGCGTAATATAGAATATATACATATATATTTTGTGTGTGTGTACAGTAGAGTCTCACTTATCCAAGCCTCGCTTATCCAAGCCTCTGGATAATCCAAGCCATTTTTGTAGTCAATGTTTTCAATATATCATGATATTTTGGTGCTAAATTCATAAATACAGTAATTACTACTTAGCATTACTGCGTATTGAACTACTTTTTCTATCAAATTTGTTGTACAACATGATGTTCTGGTGCTTAATTTGTAAAATCATAACCTATTTTGATGTTTAATAAGCTTTTTCTTAATCTCTCCTTATTATCCAACGTTCTGCCGGCCCGTTTATGTTGGATAAGTGAGACTCTACTGTGTGTGTATATATATATATATATATATATATATATATATATATGCACACATATACACACACACATACATACATATTATATACACACATAATATATACGTAATATAGAATATATACATATATATTTTGTGTGTGTGTGTGTGTGTGTGTGTGTGTATATATATATATACATACACACACACACACACACACACACTAGCTGTGTCCGACCACGCGTTGCTGTGGCATAGTCTGGTGGTTAGGATCCCTCTGGTTAGGAAGCAGCCTGGCTTTGAAGCTGTAAGACTGTTCCGTGGAATTCAAGGTGGCCAATGGAGGATCCCTCTGGTTAGGAAGCAACCTGAAGTCCAACTGTAAGAGTTGGAAGTCCAAACACCTGGAGGGTCGAAGTTTGCCCATGCCTGATCTACTCTGTAAAATTAATGCACTTTAATACCACTTTAAGTGCCATGGCACAATGCTGTGGAGTCTTGGGATTGGTAGGTTCTACAGTGTAGAGATCATTGCAAAGTTTGGACTAAGATACAGGAGCGGACTGAGATGCCCACAGACAAGCACGACCGGCAATTGCTCTGCTTCCGCACGGCTTGGCCAGGGACTTCTCCCTCGGTGACAGCCTAATTGGATCGCGAGCCATTGCCTAACGCCCCAAAGTCTATTTTGGTTCCCGTAATTGTATCTGGGCTGAGCCCTCGTTATTCTTGGAGGCTATTTATAGGGGGGAACTCTCGTTACCGCCGGGGAAGGAAAGAAAGGCTGAACTCAGCAACGAAAAGGGCTGCGGGAAAGGAGAGACCGACTTCACTTGGAACCAACTATGTGTTGCTGGACAAGTCACACTCTCTCAGCCAGAAAGGATAGCAAGAGCAAAAACAAATCTTTCCAAGAAAACTCCTGAATGCCTTAGTCTCAACCATAGGTTGAAAACAACGTGCAAGTAATAATAATAATAATAATAATAATAATAATAATAATAATAATAATAAAAACTTTATTTATACCCCGCCACCATCTCCCCGTGGGGACTCGGGGCGGCTCACAATGTTACAAAAAGTAACAATGCAAATACATAAACAATTCACACAGTTTAAAACACAAGAAGATGATAAAACAGAAGTTAAAACAAAGGTTTATACAACAGTAATAATATCAATAGTAATAATATGAAACAACCACCAATCCAATTCAGTCAACTTCAAAGGTGGGGGGGGGGAGGACTATAGCAGCAATATAAGATAAAATCATTAGATTAAAATATCCCAATGAAAGGAACCTAATAACATTCGGGATAGAATTATAATGAGCGCACGATAATATAATAATAATAACTTTATTCCTTTATTTATTTATTTATTTATTTATTTAATGCATTTATATCCCACCCTTCTCACCCCAAAGGGGACTCAGCGCGGCTTACAAATTAAATTTACATACAAAATTATATCATTAGCATAGCACAATACTTGCAATAAATTACTATATTGTACTATATCAATATATTGTAATATTATTAGTAATATTACATGTAATATATAATATATAATTAATACAGTAGAGTCTCACTTATCCAAGCCTCGCTTATCCAAGCCTCTGGATAATCCAAGCCATTTTTGTAGTCAATGTTTTCAATACATCGTGATATTTTGGTGCTAAATTCGTAAATACAGTAATGACAACATAACATTACTGTGTATTGAACTACCTTTTCTCTCAAATTTGTTGTATAACATGATATTTTGGTGCTTAATTTGTAAAATCATAACCTAATTTGATGTTTAATAGGCTTTTCCTTAATCCCTCCTTATTATCCAAGTTATTCGCTTATCCAAGCTTCTGCCGGCCCGTTTATGTTGGATAAGTGAGACTCTACTGTATTATTACTATTATATTATTATTATATTATTCATTATTCATGACTACATTGAAACTACAATAGAGAGAACTCAGCGTGGAAACTGCAAGAGGTACCATAGATAGTTGTACATGGAAATAATGAGAGTAAATAGTTTTTATTAGTATTATATTGTATTACAAAATAATATTATTACTATTATATGCATACACAATATATTCTAATATTATATATTATTATTATCCCACCACCATCTCCCTGAAGGGACTCGGGGCGGCTTACAACAGGGACAAGCCCAGCATAACAACATAACTTCATAACAACAATGGTTTAAAACAGTAGTTAACACAATACAGCAGTAAAATATACACATTAAATAAAATTCCTTAAAAACTTAACATCAAATGCATATATAACAAAAGGTGACTAGTGCAACAACTAATGCCCAGCATTGTTTCATGGTTTGAAAATTGAACTAAGAATTGGCAAGATCCAAGTCCGAATCCCTGCTCAGCCATGGAATTCCACTAATAATAATAATAATAATAATAATAATAATAATAATAATAATAATAATAATAATAAATGTTGGGCCATTTTTCCATGTAAACTAATCAGATGTTTTTTATCAACTTCATGGATTTTGGCTCAAACATCTGATTAGTTTACATGGAAAAATGGCCCAACAATTCAATGAGATGCTGCAGAAAGGAAGTATCAGTGAATGGCTAACAACTGGAAGAACATACCTGATACAAAAGGATCCAGCAAAAGGAGCAGCACCAGGAAACTACAGGCCAATAACGTGTCTGCCCACTATGTTTAAACTACTGACTGGCATCATAGCTGACAGAATTCAAGACTATCTTGAAGAAAAAAACATCTTGCCAGATGAACAGAAAGGCAACAAACGGAAAAGCAGGGGCACAAAAGACCAGTTATTGATTGACAAAATGATTCTGGAGAACTGTAAGAGCCGAAAAGCTAATCTTCACATGACATGGATTGACTACAAAAAGGCCTTTGACTCACTCCCACACAGCTGGATCATCAAGTGCCTGGACGCCATCGGGATTTGTAAAACAGTTGGCACCTTCATTGAAAACATGATGGAGCACTGGAAAACTGAACTGTTTGTTGGAAATGAAAGCTATGGACTTGTCAACATCAGGAGAGGAATTTTCCAGGGAGATTCATTGTCCCCTCTGCTTTTCATTATTGCCATGATCCCTCTGTCAACAATCTTACAAAAAACAAATCTCGGCTATCAAATATCTAAGAATTCTCACAAAATTTCACATTTGATGTACATGGATGACCTGAAGCTATATGGGAAAATGGAAACTGAAATCCAGTCTCTGACCAACACTGTCCGAATTTTTAGCACTGATATCAACATGGAGTTTGGTTTGGACAAATGTTCGACAGTGGCATTGAAGAAGGGAAAAATCATTGAAAGTGAGGGCATAAATATGCCCAATGGCCAAACAATAAAGTGTCACCAGCCAGAGGCCTATAAATATCTGGGCATACTACAGCTGGACAACGTCAAGCATGAACATGTGAAAACTGTGGTCAGCAAAGAATACACACAAAGGGTCAGAAAAATTCTCAAAAGCAAGCTCAATGGAGGCAACACCATCAAGGCCATAAACACCTGGGCCATACCTGTCATAAGATATACTGGTGGCATTATAAATTGGACACAGGTGGAACTGGACAATTTGGACAGAAAAACAAGAAAACTCATGACGATTCATCATTCACTGCACCCTCACAGTGATGTTGACCGGCTATATCTGCCTAGAAGATCAGGGGGCAGAGGACTCTTACAAGTAAAGCAAGCAGTCAAAGAAGAAGAACATGCCCTGGCAGAATATGTCAAGCAAAGTGAAGAACCTGTTTTGATTGAAGTCAAAAATCAGAAACTCCTCAAAACACAGCAGACAAAAAACCAGTACAAGAAAACCGCACTACAAACTAGAGCTGACAGCTGGCACAACAAAACACTGCATGGAAAGTTCCTTGACAAAATTGAAGGAAAAGCTGATAAGGAGAAGACCTGGCTCTGGCTCACGAATGGGACCCTGAAGAAGGAGACAGAAGGCCTGATCCTTGCAGCCCAGGAGCAAGCCATCAGAACAAAGGCAATTAAGGCCAAGATTGAAAAATCAGCTGATGACCCAAAATGCAGACTGTGCAAGGAAACCGACGAAACCATTGATCATATCCTCAGCTGCTGTAAGAAAATCACACAGACAGACTACAAACAGAGGCACAACTATGTGGCCCAAATGATTCATTGGAACTTATGCCTCAAGTACCACCTCCCAGCAGCAAAGAACTGGTGGGATCACAAACCTGCAAAAGTATTGGAAAATGAACATGCAAAGATACTGTGGGACTTCCGAATCCAGACTGACAAAGTTCTGGAACACAACACACCAGACATCACAGTTGTGGAAAATAACAAGGTTTGGATCATTGATGTTGCCATCCCAGGTGACAGTCGCATTGACGAAAAACAACAGGTAAAACTCTGCCGCTATCAGGACCTCAAGATTGAACTTCAAAGACTCTGGCAGAAACCAGTACAGGTGGTCCCGGTGGTGATGGGCACACTGGGTGCTGTGCCAAAAGATCTCAGCCGGCATTTGGAAACAATAGACATTGACAAAATCACCATCTGCCAACTGCAAAAGGCCACCCTGCTGGGATCTGCACACATCATCAGAAAATACATCACACAGTCCTAGACACTTGGGAAGTGTTCGACTTGTGATTTTGTGATACGAAGTCCAGCATAACTATCTTGTTTGCTGTGCCATACAACGTCGTTGTGTTGATAATAATAATAATAATAATAATAATAATAATAATAATAATAATAATAATAATAATAATAATTAAAGACTACAAACAGAGGCACAACTATGTGGCCCAAATGATCCATTGGAACTTATGCCTCAAGTACCACCTCCCAGCAGCAAAGAACTGGTGGGATCACAAACCTGCAAAAGTATTGGAAAAAGAGCACGCAAAGATACTGTGGGACTTCCGAATCCAGACTGACAAAGTTCTGGAACACAACACACTAGACATCACAGTTGTGGAAAAGAACAAGGTTTGGATCATTGATGTCGCCACCCCAGGTGACAGTCGCATTGACGAAAAACAACAGGAAAAACTCAGCCGCTATCAGGACCTCAAGATGGAACTTCAAAGACTGGCAGAAACCAGTGCAGGTGGTCCCGGTGGCATTGGGTACCGTACCAAAAGATCTCAGACGGCATTTGGAAACAATAGACATGGACAAAATCACGATCTGCCAACTGCAAAAGGCCACCCTACTGGGATCTGCACTCATCATCCGAAAATACATGACACAGTCCTAGACACTTGGGAAGTGTTCGACTTGTGATTTTGTGATACGAAATCCAGCATGTCTATCTTGTTTGCTGTGTCATAATAAAATAATAATAAATAATAATAACTAATAATAAACTTTATTTCTATCCCGCCCTATCCCCCAGTGGGAGATAAAATGCAGGCAGAAACCAAAACAAACAAAATAACCATGAATCAAAAAACATATTAAACATCTGTATCAAGTAGCAATGAAATCTACACTGTAGAATTATTGCAGTTTGGAACCACTTTAACTGGCACAGCCCAATACTATGGAATCTTGGCAGCTATAGTTTCACAAGGCCTTGAGTCTTCTCTGCCAAAGAGAGAACTACAACTCCCAAGGTTTCACAGCATGGAACCATGGCAGCTCAAGTGGTGCCATTATCTGCAGAGGTCTTGTATCCAAAATACATCCATTATCCATTTTTGTTCAAGCCAATATTTTTTCCCCTCTTGCTCCTTTGCATTTTGGAGTAATCACTCATTCCATAACTTCCTGCCATTCATGAAAACTTGTCTCCCATACCATGCAATTATAGCAGTGCAATTCCACTTTAACTGCCATGGTTGCATTGCAGGGGATTCTGGAATTTGCAGTTTGAGTGAGAGCAGCCAGAGAGTTCTAGTGTCGCACCAAATCCCAGGATTCCTCAGGATGCAGCCATGGCCAGTAAAGTAGGTTCACAACAGGACTATAATAATTATATCTATATATATAAAAGAGTGATGGAATCCTGGCAACCGCCAAAACAACAAAACTAAACACCCCACAACCTCGAAAATTGACAACACAACCCATCATCCACGCCTCTAGGTTGATACAACAAAAAGAAAAGAAAAATAAAGTCCTAATTAGAGGGAGAGGAATAATTGTTTTTATCCAATTGCTGCCAGTTAGAAGGCTAAGCTCCGCCCACCTGATCTCCTAGCAACCCACTCACCCAGGGGACAGGCACAGTTAGGCCTCACTTAGGCCACTTCCACACTGCCTATAAAATACAAATTATCAGATTTTAACTGGATTATATGGCAGTGTAGACTCAAGGCCCTTCCACACAGCTATATAACCCATTTATAATCTTATATTATCTGCTTTGCACTGGATTATCTGGACTCCACACCTTTACCCTTTATCTTAACTACCACCAATTCCTCAATACTTTATTTCCCATACCACCATACTTCGCCACAGCAACACGTGGCCAGGCACAGCTAGTTCTATTACATAAAATAACACAGTGAAGGAAATTTTGCACAGAATTTTTCATATTAATAATAATGTGCATTTCTTTTACACACAAAAAAACCCATGCACTTTTGGAAACAGCAGAGTTTGCTCCAAAAAGACTGTGTAAACCAGGGGTCCCCAAACTAAGGCCCGGGGGCCGGATGCGGCCCTCCAAGGTCATTTACCTGGCCCCCGCCCTCAGTTTTATAATATAATATTTTTATATCAGTTTTAATAATGTAATATATTGTATATACATATAATATTGATAATAATATTATGGTATACAATATAATACTAATAGTAATACCATATAATAATATTAATTATATGTTATATATTAAATATTATATAATAGTATAGTGGTATAGTTCAGTATAGTAATATATAATGCTAATATTGTGTTATGCTAATAATATAATATATTGTATGTACATACAGCTGCTCTGAGTCCCCTTTGGGGTGAGAAGGGCGGGATATAAATGCAGTAAATAAATGCAGTAAATAAATAATTAATTTTAGACTTAGGCTCAGTCAAAGTCTGAAATGACTTGAAGGCACACAACAACAACAATACTAATTAACTTGACTATTTCATTGGCCAGTAGCAGGCCCACACTTTCTATTGAAATCCTGATAGGTTTATGTTGGTTAAAATTGTTTTCATTTTTAAATATTGTATTGTTTTTTCATTGTTGTTGTTGTTGCACTACAAATAAGACATGTGCAGTATGCATAGGAATTTGTTTTGGTTTTTTTCAAATGATAATTCGGCCCCTCAACAGTCTGAAGAATTGTGGACCGGCCCTCTGCTTCAAAAGTTTGGGGACCCCTGGTGTAAACTTTCCATTCAGCTATATTTCCGTGCAGAATTATTTCCTGACAAGCAAGTTAATTGGGTGAAAACTGCACAAAATATTTCATGAACGAGCAATAAAAATTCATAGTGAAATGCTGGGCACAAGATTCTGAGAGTTTTAACCCAAAGAAGAAACTTTTCAAAGAGAGGAGGTCTTTTTCCATTTGGCCATCCTTCCCAGGAGCTATTTTTATTTGGCTAGGGCTCCCAAATATTTTTAGCCGCAGGTTATTCTGGGCTTCGGGGTCAGCGGTTTCGGACTCCAGACCGCTGTCTCCAGCTAAAGATACGCCTGGCCAGGTTGCGGAAAGTGGAACGAATCCCTCAAGGAGCCCAATCTGTCTCTCGAAGGCAGGATACTGGGACCCTGAGTACATCTGCACTGTAGAATTAATTCAGTTCAACAACCCTTTAACTTCCATGGCTCAATGCTATAAAATCCTGGAAATGATAGTTTGTAAAAGGTCTTTGGCCTTCTCTGTCAAAGAGCCATGGTGCCTCACCAAATTAGAGCTCCCCAAAACCTATTATATGTGGTTGCAGTTGTGTAGATTTCCCTCGATCTAGATACAAATACAGTAGAATCTCACTTATCCAAGACTCGCTTATCCAAGGTTCTGGATTATCCAAGGCATTTTTGTAGTCAATGTTTTCAATATATCATGATATGTTGGTGCTAAATTCTCCCCGAGTCCCCACGGGGAGATGGTGGCGGGGTATAAATAAAAGTCTTATTATTATTATTATTACAAATACAGTAATTACAACATAACATTACTGCGTATTGAACTACATTTTCTGCCAAATTTGTTGTATAACATCATGTTTTGGTACTTTATTTGTAAAATCATAACCATTTTGATGTTTAATAGGCTTTTCCTTAATCCCTCCTTATTATCCAAGATATTCGCTTATCCAACATTCTGCCAGCCCGTTTAGCTTGGATAAGTGAGACTCTACTGTAGTCCTATTGATGCAGCCTAGAATCATATTGGCTTTTTTAGCTGCTGCATCACATTGTTGACTCATGTTCGGAACAGGACCCAGTATTCCAGGTGACGTTTAAAGCAGATAGTATGGTAATAATACATCACTTTATTATTATTATTATTATTATTATTATTATTATTATTGTTGTTGTTGTTGTTGTTGTTGTTTGTTTATGTCCCACATTCTCCTGCAGGAGACTCAAAATGGCTAACATTAAAAGCATTACAATACAATTTAAAATACACAAATATGAAATCTGGAATTGCAATTGTATTTTAGCTGCTGGATTACACTGTTAACTTATTTTGAGAACTGCACACAGTCTCACAAAAGATGTATGCGCTGGTTATCAAATGAAGATTTGGGCTTATCTACACTGCCGTACCATGCAATTTGGAACTGCAATTCAAGACAGTTAAACTGCATTATATATATATATATATAAGTCTGCACTCATTGCATTATTTGAGTATATTATTTATTTATATCCCGCTTTTTCTTTCCACAAGGGGACTTGTGCAATTCAGTACAATTATACTAAAATCTATGACTGCACACTGCTATATAATGCAGTTTGGAACTGCAATTCAATGCAGTTGAATTGCATAATATAAGAGTCCACTCATTACATTCTTTCAGTTTATTATTATTATTATTATTATTATTATTACAGTAGAGTTTCACTTATCCAACACTTACTTATCCAACGTTCTGGATTATCCAACGCATTTTTGTAGTCAATGTTTTCAATACATCATGATATTTTGGTGCTAAATTCGTAAATACAATAATTACTACATAACATTGCTGTGTATTGAACTACTTTTTCTGTCAAATTTGTTATATAACATGATGTTTTGGTGCATAATTTGTAAAATCATAACCTAATTTAATGTTTAATAGGCTTTTCTTTCATCTCTCCTTATTATCCAACATATTCGCTTATCCAACGTTCTGCCGGCCCGTTTACGTTGGATAAGCGAGACTCTACTGTATTATGCTTGTTTATAACCCACTTTTTATTTCCATGTTAGCCATCCCGAGTCCCTTCGGGGAGATGGAGGCGGGATACAGATATAAAGTTATTATTATGATTATTAATGCAATTTTACTGCCATGTGACTGTACACTGCCATATAATGTAGTTAGGAACTACAATTCAAGGCAGTTAACATGCATTATTTATGTGTGTGCACTCATTGCATTATTAGAGTATATTATTATGATTTTTATTTATATCCCGCTTTTTCTCTCCACAAGGAGACTCATGCAATTAAGTGTAGGTATACTGCAATATAGGACTACACCCTGCCGTACAATGCAGTTTGGAACTGCAATTCAAGGCAGTTAAATTACATTATATATAAGTGTGCACTCACTGCATTATTTGAGTGTATAATGCAATTCAATGCAGTTATACTGCAATATATGACTGTACCCCAGGCATGGGCAAACTTCGGCCTTCTCTCCAGGTGTTTTGGACTTCAACAAACAAACCCGTTGCGTACCTTTTGGCCCGGAAGCAGCACCGGCCAGCTCTGGTGTGGATCTCCATGTGCTTTGGCCTCCGCAAAGTGGTTCTCCTCGTACGACCCAAGCAATGGGAGGGAACCCTTGCTGTGGTGGTCCAATGGCAAGGGGAGAGCCTGGGGGGACCCCAACACCCCGTCTCCGAGCAAAGGGGGGGCTGAAATGCGGGCCCCCAGCAAGGAACGCTTCCCCAGCCGCCTCGACAGCACAGTCGCCATCTCAGACACCCTGCAAGGAGGAGAGAGAATAGAGAAGATGTTACTTCTTGGCAGCACGGGATGACAGGGTGCACCAGGAAGACCGAATTCAAGCACACCCAGACTCTGTGTGATACCACAGGCACCTTTGGCCCCTGACCCTGTGGCTATTACTGACCAGGATGAAGAAGACTTTGGTTTTCTTCCAAGTCAGCAAGATTCAACTCCTTTCCAGATGCCTTCTATTGACATTGCTGAGCCAGCACCAATTAAGGATGCCCTTGAAACAGTGCCGGCTCTCCCAGATTCTCTGGACGGGTTAGCATTTGATCGCAGGGCCTTTTTGAAAACAGAGAGATCGCAGAGACAAAGCTTGAGGAGAAGCGCCAGATTAGCGGAGTGCGGTGACTATGGCAAGCTTAGTTCTCTTGGGAAGAATTAGGGAGTCAGGCACCTGGCACGGCGACTATGGCAAGCTCAGTTCTCTTGGGAAGAATTAGGGAGTCAGGCACCTGGTTTGGGGGAGCTTATGAACTTCAATAGAAGTATTGCGCTGGGAACTTTCCTTTGCGGTGTCAATGTTACTTCTCACTGAGAAACATCATCGTCTCTAGCTCCTGCCTCCCAAGCGGTCTGACGGCGCGCTTACTCCTGAGTAGACCGGGCGCTGGTCTACCTTCTTGCCCCAGTTTGGACTGCGTTTCAGCTCCAGCACTTCCAGCTCGTGCCTTGCCTTGAAATCTTGCTTTTGGACATTTACTCCAGAGAAGTCATCTGTGCTACCTTGCTCCTTTTCCCCACTCAATACTCAAGCCGAGTTTGAGTGTGTTTCGGTTTCTGGACTTTGGACCTTAATATGGGACATAAGACTTTCACTTACTGGACTAATTTTGATCTTTCCTGAAAGGTCAATTGCCTGCTGAACTTTTCTGCTTATTTTCTTTTGGAACTTTATTTGCTTCAATAAAGATATTATATTGTTATTGGCCTCTGTGTTGGTTTTCAGTGCTCTCGCTGCCTAGGGGTGTAACACTCTGCTTAAAAACCTCCAGGTGCAATAAATAAACTGGGACTTATTTATGGTGAAAATGGAGAAAAGCATTTGTTGAAATTAATGACATACAGTAGAGTCTCACTTATCCAACACTCGCTTATCCAACGTTCTGGATTATCTAACGCATTTTTGTAGTCAATGTTTTCAATATATCGTGATATTTTGGTGCTAAATTCATAAATACAGTAATTACTACATAGCATTACTGCGTACTGAACTACTATTTCTGCCACATTTGTTGTCTAACATGATGTTTTGGTGCTTCATTTGTAAAATCATAACCTAATTTGATGTTTAATAGGCTTTTCCTTAATGCCTCCTTATTATCCAACATATTCACTTATCCAACATTCTGCCGGCCCGTTTATGTTGGATGAGTGAGACTCTACTGTACTATCTATTAATCTGCTGCTGTTTTGGATATATATATATCCAAACACAGCACTTCTACTAAATTTTTGGAGATATAAAATCAAAATGGCAAAAGAAAAAAATAATCACAACTTTTGCTACTGCTTTAAGATAAATTAATTATTGCCAAAAACTGGAAAGAAAATTATGAATACAAAAGGTTTATGCCATCTTAGCAGAAGATAGTGTTGTTGTTCTTGTTATATTATTATCATTATTATTGTTTATATCCCACTTTATTTCCCCAAAGGGGACTCAATCTATTCCATCTATTATTATTATTATTATTATTATTATTATTATTATTATTATTATTATTATTATTACATTTGAAGCCAGCTTAAAGACTTCATCTCTGCACTGTTGAATAAATGCAGTTTGATATCACTTTTACTGCCACGGCTCCCATCCTAAAGAACCTTGGGAATTGTCGTTTTACAAGGTCTTTTCCTTTCTCAGAATGCCGGTGCCTCACTAAACTACCACTCCCATTATTCCATAGCCATTGAACCATGGCAGTTAAAGTGGGTAAATTGGAAACGTGTGCTGGAAATAGAAATGAGCTCTTCCTAGGACATACACTATACCTCACTCTACGAATTACACCTCTTTCAACCCAGATACATAGAGAACTATTGCAATGATCACCTGGCACCCTTCCCATGCCCAGAGGAACAGGTTCCAGTTTGCCCAACTTGCAAATGTGCTGTGGTTTGCATTATTTGAAATGCTTGCAACTGGTTTTGGTTGGTTTCCATTAAAACTGATGCTTTTATAGCCTTTTAAAATTACTGTTGCTATTGTTTTAAACTGTTCTGCAGTTAGTGTTTTGAGTGCCGGACTACTACTCTGGAGAGCAGGGTTCAAATCCCTGCTTGGCCACAAAACCCACTGGGTGACTTTGCACAAATCACACTGTCTCAGCCTCAGAAGAAGGCAAAGGCAACCCACCGCAGAGCGATTTTAAGTTATGCTGCTCTAAGATCTTCTGATATAGGATAGAATATAAATGTTAATATTTGGCCTAACTAACCTAAATGTACCAAATCCTGCTTGGTCTTGGATGCTAAGCAGGGTCATCCATGGTTAGTACTTTGATGGGAGACCTCCAATTACAGATGTACATGAACATTTTTCCTTCGTTTCCTTCATGCTATTGTTTTGTTTCGACCGTTCATCTACACAAAACAAATGACATTTTTGTAGGAAACGAGAGGACACGAAAATGAAAGCCGCAGTCATCGTCCTTGCTTTCGTTTTTCTTTCATTTTAGCCCCTTTAACAATAAGTAGGTACTGACAGAGGGCTGCTTTCCCATTACAGATAATGTGTACCAATAAGTCTAAATAATATTAATATTAATAACAATAGTTATTCTGAGACCCTAACCTGTCTGAGAAAGGTCTGCTTCCCCATGACATCAGATGTGTGCCAAAGGGTCTTATTATTAATATTAATAATATTTACTCTGGGACCCTAAGTTGAGTCTGAGAGAGAAGTGCCTCCTCATTACATCTATTGTGTGCCAATGGGTCTTAATAATATTAATATTAATAACAATAGTTACTCTTGAACCCTAACCTGAGTCTGAGAGAGGAGTTGCCTCCCCATGACATCTGAT